>NW_009717836.1:0-7333 GCF_000703405.1 Apaloderma vittatum
AGCGTCCGAAGAGAAAAAACCCCAAACAACTCTTGAATTAAGCAGGAGCAGGCAGAGCCTCGCCTGCGCTGCCCAGCCCCCGGTCAAAAGGGCAAAGGGGCCCCCCGGCAGCGCCGGGCACCCGGGGAAGCAGGAAGGCCCCAGCGAAGGGGAAGCGCTGCCGCCCTCAGCCCGCTCCGAAAGGCGGCAGACGAAAGACAAACCTCGGCAACGATCAGGTGAAAAGCCTCGTGGCAAAAGGAGTTTATTTGTAAACGGCGCCCTGTTCCTGGATGACCGCAGCAGCTGCACAGGGCTGGCAGAGCGCGTCGGGGGGGCAAGGTGGGGAAGCAGGAAGGCCCCAGCGAAGGGGAAGCGCTGCCGCCCTCAGCCCGCTCCGAAAGGCGGCAGACGAAAGACAAACCTCGGCAACGATCAGGTGAAAAGCCTCGTGGCAAAAGGAGTTTATTTGTAAACGGCGCCCTGTTCCTGGATGACCGCAGCAGCTGCACAGGGCTGGCAGAGCGCGTCGGGGGGGCAAGGTGATTTTACACACCTTCAAGCGTTTGTGAAAAGCGTTGCTGAACATGAGCTTTTCAAAACACGACTCGAGACTGGCTCTGAAGGCACAGCTCGGCTCCCTCTCCACAACTTGTTTCACTCTCAGGGTCGCAGCTCCAGGGACCAGAAAGTAAAAGTACCTTGGCTTCCCCCCTCCACCTCTTGGTACATTTGTATTAACAGCTCCACGGAGGGAGCAGCTGCTTTGAAATTCAAGCTATAAAAGTAACTCAGCCTCTTCGTCCATGCAGATTTCAGAGACAGAACTGCCAAAGTTAGCAAAGTGTTGCTCTCTCCACTTAAGTTGCAGCCTTGTTGAGTTTTGGCTATTTTCCTGTTTGTTCATTCATTGCTGTTCACGGGGCTATTCAAAGCAGCAACTGAAATGTGCCATCTGCTGGGCACAGCGCCCTGAAATAAGGAGGAAACACATCACCCAGACTCTCTTTTGAGTGGCAGAATTAAGAGTGTGGTTGGTCACTGAAGCATTGGGATGCAGGTCTAGAGAATACCACTACAGGTCACATCTCAGAAAGAGAATCCACACGGTGCTCCAATAAGTGATCCAGCAAGCAAACACACAGAATACCACCAAAAAAAATAATCAGATAGTGCCTCTGCAAAGCAACTTAACCTAAAATCCATTTAATATTGAAAGTGCAGTATTTAAAAAAACAAAACCCCCCAAAAACTAAAGTAGCACTTCAGCTCCTCAAACCAAGCTAGTAGTGGATAAAGGATAAAAAGAACAGGAAACACAGAATATTTCAGACAGGACAGTCTAAATAAAAAAACATTGTGGGTTTTTTTCCCCCCACTCTTACTTATATAATAATATTAGCAAACATAACCCATAACATTTTGTAGTGCATTTGTCAGTTTACTTTTGAACAGGGGCTTTGTTAAGTGCCCTCAATGATTGTCTCACCTCTAAATTCACTCCAGAGAAGGAAACTGTTCACAGATCTCTTCACTGAAGCAAGATGGTTCAGATATTCTTATTCTGAGCCAGAGCTGGAAGCTCTGTGTGACAACCTGCAGGCTAGACAAGTTCCCTGAAGTCATCCCAAAAGAGAAGTATGACGGGCAGGCTGCAACAAGGCTCTGAGCTCTAGGTATCACCTCCTTGCCCACCCACAAGTACAAAACCCCAATACTCCAGCAATACATTCCCATTTATAATCTTACAGGTCCAATATACCGAGCTTTTAGTTCCAAATTGTAGAAACATTTACTTCAGGGCTGTATCTAAAATGAGTACAGCTATCTTGGAGTACAAAGTTGCTCCTGCCTGGTCTTGGTTTTAAAAAGACGCTCTTTTGAGGAGGCATCTGATGATACACACACACGTATTTGTTTTTCTCTCTAGGATGATCAAACAGAAGAGTGAGTTAGTTCAGTCTGTATCAGAAGGATTAAACAATGGAAAAAGGATACAGTTGAAAATAAAAACTGCAACTGCTTCAACATACTCTTCACAGCTTTAGTGAAAGGGTAATGTATAGATCTCTGAAGTCACACTTGGATTAAAACTAGCTTTACAGCTCTTTCTAAAAGAGCTTTCTTTCCCCTCATGTCAAAGATAAAATAGAAATAAAAGCCGATATTAAAAAGGGGAAAAAAAGTATACCTTGATGTAAGCTAAATCTCCAAAGCCATTCTGAGCAAGATCAGCCCTGACTCAGATTTTCCTAAATTTAGATGAACTTCTTACTGCTTTCTGGAGTTGCTAATGCTCTGGCTTTAATTTATTTTCAGGTTAAACATCCAGAATTAAAATGAACTTTTCACCACTAATGCATGTAAGAGCAACATGCAAGCAGTTTCAGTATAAATAAACCTCTCTTTTTTTATTGCTTTAATTGCATAGCCTAAAACAAAGTGCTGGGGAGTGACATACATATGTATTAAAAAACGTAAAAGTGCTGGAAGGAAGTGGAAGAATCGGCAGGTACGAGGTGACCGCAATTTGCGAGCAGAGCTTTTGTGCTCTGCATTCAGCACAGTAATCATTTATTCAGAGAAAAGAGCGAAACATCCCGGAGGCTGCGCAGGCTGGTGCTGATGTCGCGCCTCTGCCTCAGATTGCATCTCCCGGTGTGTTGGGTCATGTAGTTTTCAGGCACACGTCGCCTCCGTGACAGGATATCCACCACGTGGCTAAGCTTGGACCTGATAGCGGAGTAGTGGAATTGCCTCTCTTTATGCAGTTTTTGGAAATATTCTGCCCTGTGACTGCTGGAATATTCAAAGGACCGGAGAGAAGAGAGCGAGCCAGTAGAGCTTGCAAGAGAGCACTGGGATGACGACGAAGACAGCGATCGCAGACTAGAACTTGGCATGGCCTTTCCAAACAGAGACGATCCTTCTTTTGACATTTTTCTGTGAAGCAGGGGTGTTTCTGTGTACTCATCTTCCTTGGTCTGTGTCACTGCAGCCTTCAGCAAAACTGAAGTCTGAGTGCCCGTCATTCTGGCAGCCACAGAAGCCTGAGTGCCAGTTTCTTTGGTCACGGCACTGGTCTGTGTGGCAGCGCTACATGCCGTCACCACAGGCTTCTCTCCCCAGGGGCCGGTTTGAGTTGATGCATTTTTCCGTCCCACTATGGCCTCTTGATGGCTGAAGCACTCCTCTTCACAGAGGCAAGAATGCCCCAGGCTACAAGGTTTGCCTCCAGGAGCATCTTCAGCCTGATCTAGTTCTTTCAACAGTTTCTTTGGAGTACTAGACAGTCTGGCAAACTCTGCTCTCAAGTTGCCTTCCACAGTATATTCTTGAGGGGACTCTATTCTGTTCACCAGGTGATCAAACATCCCACTGGTCCTGCAGCTGGATGGCCACTTAGGGTTAATGGGCATTGACTGGGCATAAAGAATCCTGAACTGAAGGTCAAATTGTTCAACCACTTGACCTGACAAGAGCAGCAAGTTGCTGCTGTTCAGCTTCCCGTCGGACCATGTGAAACTGTTGAAAACAAACCAAGATTCACAGTTAATCTCCATCCCATTTCAACATGTAATTACAGATGGAAAGACAGCTTAGAAGTGCTGTGCATAAGGAAGTTATAAAGTCGACAGACAACTCACTCGCTCTTCTTCAGAAAGAACTGTTTAGCCATGGCCAAGTTCTTCACTAGCAACAAGTTGTATAAACCCGCTTTCCAGTTTTGTGTTAGTCCTACTTAGGCTCAGCTAGTCCACTTGCCACTGGTGTTCATTAACACCAGGCAAATGGCAAAGTTAATGCATCCTTCTTGAAGAAACTCCCTCTTTCACAGCTTCACCAAGCACCAGCAGACCCCAATACTTGCCTGTAGGAGCCTGTTGTCACTCTGATTCCGTCGATTAACATGAACTTCTCATGGACTTTTCCAACAATTTTGGCACCTGACCTCATGCAGTATATGTTCCCGGTGAGCGTTCGAACTCGCATCAGCTGTTTCAGGAAAGAAAGGAAAAAAAGTAACATCACATTTAAGTTAATTCCTCAAAGGTTTTGATTGGGAATTTTACCTCGAAGCAAGTACACACACTATGGAAGACAGGAATGAAATGAACTTCCTTACATTGACTGCATGTGAGTGTTACTAGTTCCACAGTGCTAAACTTCTGCAAGGAGAGTCTGTGGAGAGAACAGCCAGTTCTATTTAGTTACTGCCCATGGAGCTCAGAGTATTTCACCATCCAGAGAAACTCTCACTGAGGTGAGCATAAGTCTGTTCCAACTACAACACTGTCATGTTATCTTATATTCAGAGAATTAAGTAAATCACCTGCATCATGTCATCCAAACCCTTTACACAACAACTATGTATTAGGAAAGACTGATGTTACCAGAGCTATACCACCCTTGAGATTCTTGCATTTCTGTTTCACTTAGCAAGCAGGTCCTTGAGCTAAAGAATACAGCTACTTAGCCACAATTTTCAAGCCTTTAATTTTGCAAGATCTGTCTCAGGACAGGGATCACAGCATGTGCTCCACCTGGCACATGGGGCTGTTGCACAGCACGGCCGTACCTCCTACGTAGGGGTAGTGCAGGGTAGCAGCTGTGCCTTTTCTGTGTGGTTTTTGCTGAGTTTGTGAGCAGTTCCACATGTTGAATTAGAGACTGTATTGAAACCACGCAATAATGAGCCTTGATCTTCAGGAGCTGAGAAACATTTCAGAAAATCCCATTTTATATCAGTTATGAAGCAGACAGGATGTTTTTAGTCTTTCAGGGGAATCTGATGTTTTATAGAAGATTATCTTTGATATCCAGTACCGTAAATTGTACCACAAAACAATAAAAACAAACCACACCCACTCGCATTTAGTACTTACATCTTCCTGCTCAGGACAAACTCCCAAATTCTTGCACATTTCCAAGAAATGGGGTAGAAAGTCTTGGTCGAGAAGAATATAGACAGGGACTTTACGGTTGTTATAGGCATCCTGAAGGTCACCAAAGATATCTATGTCCGTGAAGGAATCCATTACAAGGGCAATCACCTGCAAGAAAAGTGACAACACTTGTTCTCTGGGTTTATTTTACACAAGGTCAGATCACTGCCTCCCCCAGCCATTTTCTCCCAATGCCATCATCAAGGCCAAATTCTTTGTCCTGCTGCGCAGGCCCTGGGAAGTTATAAACTGTTTTTGTATTCCCACCATGATTCTGTAAATTCATCGTGCCCTGGAGTGCAAAGCCCAATCCTGAAGAGGTCGTTTTTCCTTGTAAGCGCTGTTGCTTTTGTACACTTGCACAGCTTGCTTTCCTGCATTATCTCCTGTGACCTGGCATTTTGGTTAACACCGGGGAAGCTACCGCAGCAGAAGCAAACCAGACAAGCCGTCTCCACTGCTGTTCTTCCCGCATGGCATACCTGCTACAAATAGCTGCTGCCTGCAGAATTAGCTGGAGTGGCCTCCTTGCTGTCACAGCTGGACATCTCACAAATCACAACCGTTTTCTCTTTGTGAGGTAGGAAGGGAATGCTGTCCCTATAAGTTGCCAAGAGATAAACTAGTCCTGTGACAACACAAACTGAATGCACTGTTTCCAGACTCTTAGTAGATGCGTTCAGAGATTCCATCCAATACCTGCACAAGAAATCCTTCCACTCACTCAACAGCTCTTTACAGAAGGCAAGTCCTAAGATGGGAGGATTTTCTCTCAACAGGCTGAAGACGACAGTTCGACATACATGAACAATCTCTCCAGCTAATTCCGAGCCTCCCTCATGCACCGCTTCAAGGCTACAATTCTCACCCTGCAAAACCAGCAACATACATCTGTGTGGGGACACAAAGGCATGAAGGATGTGGCTGCGTGAGTTTTTCTTTTAGACCATCAACGACAGCGATGACACAGCCTGCCCTTATCAGATAGATAAGCAATACACTCAAGGCTTATATGAACGCACCGCAGCAGCTCTGTGTGTGGCATTGCTTGTACTCGAAGGATAGTTCCCACAAGAACAGGCTAAGCTTTGCATTCCCACCTGTGCTCTGTTCCCCAAGGGATCAGCTCTGCATGGATGAGTTCTTAAGTGTTACACACACCAGCACATTGGTATTTTTAGATAAACTTACTTTATACTTGTGGTTCTTGTGTGTCTCCTGTGTTTTTTTTCTCCACCCAATCACTTGTCCAGGTGCCAAAGGAAGATAAAGAAAAATAAGATGCTTTTGAATCAGTTTATACTTGTGCTTCTTGTGTGTCTCCTGTGGGTTTTTTTCTCCACCCAATCACTTGTCTAGGTGTCTAAGGAAGATAAAGAAAAATAAGATGCTTTTGACAGCACAAGAAACTAACCCCTGAAATAAAAACAATCATACTAAACCCCTTGGAAACACTAGTGCCTTCAAAGGACTACTTAATTAACAGCGGATGACTAAGAAACTAACCCCTGAAATCAAAATAATCGTACTAAACCCCTTGGAAACAGTAGTGCCTTCAAAGGACTACTTAATTAACAGCACATTTGAGTTCCAATCCCAGAATTAGCAGCTGAGAAAGAAATATACTTCTACACTCAAATGAGTACATTTCTCAAATGAGTAAAAGTACAGTTAGGTTCAAAGAAGAGAATACAATAACCTTTCTCTGCATTAATCCCAGAATTAGCAGCTGAAAAAGAAATATACTTCTATACTCAAATGAGTACATTCCTCAAATGAGTAAAAGTACAGTTAGGTTTAAAGAAGAGAATACAATAACCTTTCTCTGCATTGATCCATTCAGGACAGCAGAGGCAAGACAGCAAGAACCACTTCAGCTAACCACATCTGAGTGAGCTGAGAAGAAACTGCACACCATCTGAAATTCCTTTGCTCACTTTACTTGAAGAACTCGGACATGACTGACCAGTACCAAAGGACATCTGATATTCAGTAAATTATAGGGGAGTCAAATTTTTTTTACCCATTCCATGTCCGCAAAACCACTCCCTGGACCAAGCACGCACACAGCAGAGACAGGAACAGCTTACCTGGCTCTTGGCTTGGTGCAAGAGAAGGTGTTTGGTGGGATGTGACAAGCAAGCACGTTACAAACAAGTACAGCTTTTTTGAGAAATAGATGTTTTCATGGAGTTTACTGGAGTCACCAGACCAGTCTCATCTACCTGATAAGGATCCTTTGAGAACAGACCTTCCTCTGTGACCGTTTCTGGCCAGAAGCCCATCGTTCATGTCATCCTCACACACACCCTAAGCTTCTGCACTCAGAAGGGGCAGGGATTAATTCGTTGATTCAGGGAGTGCCACCTGTGAGCACATGTTGCACACAGAGCCAGGGGTTGCTTCAC
>NW_009717837.1:0-520 GCF_000703405.1 Apaloderma vittatum
GCTTCAGAGGTAAAGGACAGCAAGAAAGTTTCTGGAAATATATTATCAAGAAGAGAAAGAACAGGGAGAGCCTCCATCCCCTTCTAGACCCAGGAGGAAATGTGGTAACCAAAGATGAGGATAAGGCTGAGGTGCTTAATGCTTTGTTTGCCTCAATCTTCAGTAACATAAACACTTGTACTGAGGAAAGACAGGTTTTCAAGTCAAGAGACGGGGACCAGGAGCAAAATGTGCCCCCCTCCATAATCCAGGAGGTGATGGTCAGTGACCTACTGCTCAACATTAGTGTACACAAATCTATTGAGCTGGATCGATTCATTCTAGAGTGCTGAGAGAACTGGCAGGGGGGGTCACCAGACCACTGTCCATCATTTATCACCAGTCCTGGCTGACTGGGGATTTCCCAGCTGATTGGAAGTCAGCCAATAGAACACCCTTCTGGAAGAAGGGAGGGAGAGATGATCCAGGAAATTAACGGCCTGGCAATTGGACTTCAGTGCCAGGGAAGCTGATGAAGCAG
>NW_009717838.1:0-9623 GCF_000703405.1 Apaloderma vittatum
TTGGTTACATATTGTAACCCAAGACAACAATTTAAAGTTCAAATGGAGAGGCAGCCAGGCAGACTGATCCTATTTTTAAATTATCCAGAAGAATGCAATATCCACCAACTTGTAGCCTGAGCTGGGTGTCTTTTGAAAGCTGTGTGAGGATACGTTGGCTTGCACCAGAAGGTTGGGGTCAGACGCTAGTTAGGGAGTACGTTTCAAATTTTTTGTCTCTGTAGCATTCTGTGGGGGGGTTCCATGAGCAGTTCTCATGCTCAGGCATTTTCAGAAAGCAAGGGATCGGTGTTGGTGCTAATTTAGAGGGATGCAGCACTGTGCATCATCTCTCCTGGGGCAGGGAAGTACAAACACTCCAAACCTGTGACAGCTCCGAGCAATCATGACCCTACAGTTCAAAACTTGAGTGCCAACCAGTCAAAGTCCTTGTGATAAAATAACAGGTTGCCCTCATGCCTGTAGCTTAATAACCGAGATTGTTCTTTTACAGGGGTGGAAGAAAAAGGGCCTTGCAGGTAAAGAGTGTGAGCAGGACTCTGCCCTAATTACAGAACATTTGAGTAAACTGAATTCATCTCTCCCTCTCCCTCCATCACAAGTTTGTTAAGAAAAAAACAGGGAATAGGCTTACACTGAAGTGGATCTTTGTATTACCCAGGCTGAAGATTTTTCTCATTTACTTTTAAAACCTCAAACATGCTTCGCCTTCTCAGAGATATTTGCTCTTCCACTTGTGTATAAAAAAGTGTCCTGTGATTAAAACAAACATACATTTGAAGCTTTTACATAGTATTATTGCTAGTCTACAAAGCAATATCTGAATCTAAATTATGTTTTGCCACTGGCCCCAGTCTGCAATGCTTATTATCTAATGGGTATAGAGCCATGAGGGGGAGTTGATGCTTTAAAAAGAAGCTGGAAATAGAACAGTTAACTCTTACAGGCCTCAAGCAGTTATGTGGCCAAGCTTGAAAACTCAATGCTTTTGTAATTTGGTTGAAAAAATGGAAGGTTTCAGTATCTTCAGGGGAGAATCCCCTCTCCAGCTTGTACAAACAAGTAGACTTACAGCATGTGGAAAGTTACAAACGCATTAATCTGCAAGTGTACTTACCTTTGATCTGGGAGGGGTTAGAGAGCTTATGTAGGGACTTGCTCACCAGGCAGGTCGGGAAATTTCTAAAGAATTCAAGCAGGAGACTTACAGACTTAAGGTGCTCATGAGAATGCTCCTTTTTAAAGCAGACTGTGACAGCAGACTTTACAGATCTATTCAGAGGAAAACTTGCTGCTCCACGAAAAGAGTTTAAAAAGGACAAGAAAAATTCAACTTTTATTAATGATAAAAAGTCTCAAAGATCATCATATATTGAATTGGATGTCATTTGATTTCTTCCCTGGCCAGAAGCGGTGAGATAGATATAAATGTTTCCAACAGTAGTTTAAAGTTTTAGTACAGAAAGGCTTTGAAAACCAGCCACAAAGAGGGATATGTATTGTGAGAAGGGAAAGAACCAGAGTTCTGGGGTGAGTGTGCAATATTGAACTGAAATGACTCTGCAACTCGGGTATAAAGTTAAGTGGGTCTACTTGAAGAATACAGTTGAGTTGGTAAAAATCATGAGACACCCCATATCTAAGAGGCGTCCCTGCTTTCAGAGGAGATAAATTAAACTCCTCAGAGACTGTGTAGCTAAAGCAGTGATGGCTCAGGTATGTCATTTACTCTGAAAAAAATATCACAAGTGCTGGTGGTTGCTTGACATTCATTATTCTGCTCAACCAATCAGTGGAGGGCCAACTGATTGAAAAACTAATGTCACATGTGGTGGGAATACAAAACCTTTTGTTTCCTCATTTTTTTACAGTTGGGGATTTCTCTCAAGACAAGTCCTAGTGAGCTGTAGCTTGGTGTTCATCAGTGTCTAAGAAGTGCCAGGAGTTTGAGTGTGAATTTCTGAGGCTATGCCACTGTTGTAGAGGACTGGAGAAAGTGCAAACAGCTTCAGAGCAGGAAGTTTTGCACCTGTTTGAATCAGAACTGATTCAGCAGTTGTCACTTAGAAGAAATTCTGTGGCTATCAAATCACCAAAGTTTGTTCATTGTTTGCACAACGATTTCTGTGAATGAGGGCAATCCACAGTTCTGCTGTTACGGGCTTGATATGTTTCTGTAACCGAACTACAACTGTATCTTTCTAACAGCACTGCAATGGAATTGTGTCTTGCAGAAAATAACGAGCTACTGTCTTGATAAAGTTGCCAGCACGTAAGAAAACCAGGTAGGAAACTCTAAATGGGGATTGTAGGACTGGACATGTACTTCTCTTAAAAAATACTATGAAATGAAATGACAAAGTGGAGTATTATCATGTGCTGTGTACCCCAGATGCCCTTACTGTAAATGCAAAGAAGGTCGTTTTTACTTGCAAATGTTTGGCTGAGTAGTCCTGTCTAGTGCCAGCTTCTGGTTTTGTACTTCTTTAGGATGTGTAGAGACAGTGGTTCTGGACAGACACTGCTAACACCACTGTCTATTATTAATATGAAGCTAATTGACCTAAACATTAATACTTAACTGTTACTATTATTTAGTGGAGTTTGGGCATGCAGCTTCTTAGGCATCTCTACTTAAAGAGTAACCTAAAAGTACTAAAGTTCTGTCAGTCTTCACATTGATATACTCTGTACATCTGTCATGTAGAGTAGGCATACCCAAGCCAACTTTGAATGGATTTTCTTTGTAAATTTACTCTCTGCATTACATGATGGTACCCTCAGCATGTTTCATAGTGTGCTGCTCTGCCACGAAGCCACTTTATCTTCTTTGCTCTCAAACAAAAACTGTGTGAACACTTTGCAGATGACTGAGTATGAGTGGAGCTCAGCACAGCATTTAATCTTCATTTTTTTCAAGTGAGCTCAACGTGTTTCCTCACTATGCAGTTGCAAGCACACATTGTAAGTGCTTTTTGTTACCTAGCTGACAGGTGCCAGGATATGCTAATCCCAAATATCATCTTTATTAAAAGCAGGGAAAAAGTTGCTCCATGGATGTAATATTCTATCAGATTTCCTGAGCACACCAAGCCTTCTTAGGCAAACAGTTCAGAGGGACTTTTAACTACATTTTCACATGATTCCTTCTTAGAATTTAGAGATTTTTCTTTTCTTGTATTTGTAGAGATGAACAGCAATGTGCTGGTGTGAGAGAGCACACTACACTTCCAGAATGCACTCTGGGAAGTTAATGAGGGTGGCCACCTCTGGATTTATGATCACCTGCAGCAGATTTATGTGTGATTGTAATGAGAAAGAGTGACAACTTGGTCACAGAACCACATGAGCAGGGACAGTTTAAGGAGCTAATAACATTTAGATTTTGTACAGTATAGAGACATGAGGAGAAAGTAGCTTATTATACACGTAAATCTAAAACCAGTCAGATGAGAAAGAAAAAAGATTAGTTGTACCCATGGAAATTAAGCTGGGTGTTTGGGTCATGTCTAAAACTGAATTGGTAAAATAAGTGGATTTTTGAAAAAGTTTGTCAGGGCAAATATGGTTTCTGTGACCAAGACGACAATCTGATGGAAAGCTCCTCCATTTCGGACCTGAGCTTTTGTGACTTCTACATCCATGCATGAAAGTGTTCAGAAATCTGGTCCTGAGTCCTATTCCAGTATTCCCAGAGTTTTGAGTCTTGGTTGTAATCCAGGTTTTAGGTAAACTTGAGATGATAGGATGAGGGGAAATGGATTTAAATTGTTCCAGGGGAGGTTCAGGTTAGACATTAGGAAGAATTTCTTTACTGAGAGGGTTGTCAGCCATTGGAACAGGCTGCCCAGGGAGGGGGTTGAGTCACCATCCCTGGAGGTGTTTAAGAGACGGGTGGATGTTGCATTGGGAGGAATCGTTTAGTAGGTTGATAACAGTGGAACAAAGACTGGACTCGATCTTCTAAGTCTCTTTCAGCTGATATGGATTCTATGATTCTATGATTCTATGGTTCTATGATTCTATGATCTTTGTGAGTGGGAGAAAAGCCAAGACTAGTTAAGTTACTTACGCTCATACAGCTCTTTTCTCTATAAATATTTATAGCTCTATAATTACCACAATATCCACAACATTGCTGAATAATTGCTGAAACATTCTTGGGCTGAAATATATTTTTGTAATTATTCATTTTAAGCACATCAAGCTATTATTATGGCTGTAGAGATGTTTTAAGTATTTCCTTGCTTCTACTTGGGCTCATTTTTCAAAATAGTGTTATTTAGCCTCATTCCTCAAAGCAAAACAAGTTTTGCTGATGCATTCAGACCTGTGACAAAGAGTAACTATGGTAAGCTGAGGAAAAAACAATCTGCATGCTAAATTGCATGCATTAGCATGTTGACTTTTGTTTAGTTCCTGCACTTATTTATTGATGATTGATTTTAACCCAGAACATACTCTATTGAGCCATATATATAATGAACAGCTTCTTTTTAAAAATCTGTTTCCATTTATGACTTTGTAGAGTCATGCATTCACATGCATCTTGTGGTTTCAGTCAAGCTAGAAAAGGTCTAATTCTGGTCCGCTTAGCACAGCTTTCAGTCCCCACTGTTGTGTCCCTACTGTGTTAAAGTATTAAACCTGCTCTTTTGGCTCTGCTGTGGGCCACGGTGGTTCCTGGTGGGTCGGAATTTGGGGGTTTCTCCCCTCTTACAGCTTATGCAGCCTTAGTTGCCAGTCATCATCCAGCCCCATGTCCTGGCAGTGTTGCTGGGTTATAGTCTCCTGGTATAATTCGAAAAGATCCTTTAAAAAGCTGGTGCCTTGAAATGACGGTAGATATTTGTTCTACAGGCATTGCTGTTTATAGCTTATACATGTTCAGTTATTTCTCCAATTTATTATTCTGAATATTGCTTTAAAACCCCCAAATATTGCTTAAAAACCCCCAAACTTCTTCAAACCCGTTTCTTAAGAGATATAGTCCAGCTGCTTGATCCTTACCTAAAACTTGATGGCAGCTGCAACACTTTCTAGACCTGAGAACAGCGTGAGAACTGATTTTTAACTCCTTTGTATATGTGCAGTGTACATATTTGTGCTGTAAATACCTATGCACAATACATAAATGATGATGATTTCTTCATGCTAGGTTCTTAAGGACACTAATATTAATAGTTTAATAGCCTTACACAAATAGGCAAAATGGGAACTATTTGCTCGATTTAATAATAGGATGGGGAAAAAATGGTTAATTACTTTCATAGCAAAGTATTAAATAAATAATATGAAAAAAATGTGTCCTGTTAACATCACAAGCTATAAACTACCACATACAAGTTCTTTTCTTTCCAAGAACAAGGTTTCGTAGCCCTTTCATTTTCTGTAAAAGCTGATGTGGCTGGGAGGCTAGGCCTTTTGGAAGACGTATTCAGATGGAAAATTGCTGATGAGTTTTTCTCCTTGAAAAATTAACATGAATTAGTCATTTTGATATCATAATCTTTAATAAACGAGTGATTTTTTTAGGGTGCTTTTTATATATTTCTGGCCTGGTCATAGCAAATAGGATCTATATATTGCCTCTTCATAGCAAAAAATCTCTGCTTTCTTCTGGTATCATCTGTTTTGTGTTGGGGTGTTTTTTGTGAAAGTATGTCTCTCATGATCTGAAAATCTTTCTTTCTTTTCGCTCTCCTATTCTCTCTCTCTGGTGTATATGTATGCACACAAACTCATGTATGTCTACAATATATATACGAATTCCAAGTATAAATACAATAAAGGAATTCTTGGCTCCTCAGACAGACATAGTGTAAATGAAGCTTAAGTATAAAGCAGTCTTGAAGTACTGTCATGGAAATTTACCATACAAGGCACAATTATTGCTCGGTAGCCTTGTCACACTGAAGATGATGAGGATACACAGCCCAGAAGAGGAAATATTGGGAAATTATGAGCCAACTGACATACTCTTTTAATGAAATAAATACATGCTAAAGCAGATTAAAATAGTTATGGAATAATAGATATAACTTATATAAATAAAATTGATGAAAATTTTGGCTTTTGTAAAAACAGAGAAGGTCCAAGTCTGTGGAAAGCACATGCTTTACATTTAATATGTTGAATGTAGACAATTGACACTTTCCTAATACAGACTTCCAAGTGCACAAAGAGCAAAGCTTAGTCAAAGTTCATTCTAAGGTCATCACTCAGTGCAACCATCAATCTGGACAACCTCTCAGTAACCTCTGCATACTTCCAGACAAGATCTGGGATCTTTTGTGTCCTGATTAGAGCATGCAACAGTTAATTTGTTTTAAATAGGAAATTAAACAGTCATGTAAAGTGTTATATGAGGGTCATAAAATGGTTCTTGAGATGCATTGACGAGGGCTCTTTGGGATTCCTACTCCACATCTAGTTCCAGCAAAGAGAAAGAGAAGCATAATGATGGAAGAAAATATTTGCAAACTCTTCCTGGTGAAAAATCATGAAAGAAAAAGTCTTGATTGAGTGCTAAAATGGCAAATCCTTTAATGGTTTAATTTTTAAAGACACTGTCTCTCTGTCTCATGATCTGGAAGTCACACGGAACATGTGTGTCCTCTGTACTGCAGAAGGGATGCTGCCTGCTGGAGGCTGGTAGGAGCACTGCTGCAATAGGATTCTGGCAGAAGATAGAGAAAGAAAGAAAGAAAGAAGAGCTGTAAAAAAGCAGCTAAATGTGTTCTCCCCACTAGCACAGGAAACGTGGCAATAACCCTCATGATAAAGGAACATCACTTGTGTTTTCAGTGAATTCTGTGAATTCAGTGAATTCTGTGATTCTGTGATTCTGTGATTCTGAATTTTTAGAGGCTACAGGTTCAGGAAGCATTGGTGTTCAGACGTTGGAGAGCAGTCAGAGTTGGCTAAGTAGGGAGGTGAGAAGGACAGGAGAGGCAGGAGGTCAGTGGAGAATACTGATGGCAGGAGTGACACTGGGCTTGAGCCCAGGTGAGGCAAAGGCAAGGACCTTCATTTGGAAGTTGTTGTACGTTCTTGTGAGTAGAATATATTCATGCTTCTGTTCATGAGCTCAGTTTTGTCTATTACGATCACAACCAATAGTGCTTTAATAATAATTTTCTAGTTCTTTCCTTTCCTGATCAACAAAATCATTGAAGTAATTCCAGACAAGCACTTCATGAAGAAGTCGTCTATTGATAGATATCTTATAATTCAAAATACAAAAAGAAAATAGATTTAATGGGTTAAATCCAATATCAGAAGGAAAATAAGAGATTCAAATCCAGGCTGTCTCATTTCTTCAAGATCAGATTTACAACTGTTGAAATATTGGCCTTGAAAATCATGACTTATGAATGATAATGGGAACACTGACAAGACCTCTTGGTGTACTCACTAGTGTTACAAAACCCCAATATATGCAAACCTTGAGATAAAACTAGTAAAGGAAATATAAAACACCGATGTGGAAGAAAAACATTTCTAATCTGTTTTAATATCAAATAACACCAAAGGCCTGACTCCCATACCTTGAAAAAGAACACGGAATAGAAGAAAATGAAGGATGAAACATGAAC
Organism: Apaloderma vittatum; assembly: GCF_000703405.1. NCBI lineage: Eukaryota > Metazoa > Chordata > Aves > Trogoniformes > Trogonidae > Apaloderma > Apaloderma vittatum. The sequence continues at coordinate 7,599 of NW_009717838.1, forward strand.
AAATAAATTAATTGTTGATAACAGGTGACAAGCAAGCCTCTGAAGATGTGGTGACGCGATTCAGAGAAACTCCCAAAATTTTGCAAGTTTATTATTTAAACCTCTCTTACCTAGATGTTGAGTTTTTTTGCGATATTTCACTGCAGTTAGATTCCTCTGAGAATCAGTTTTTCTTGTTTCATTACTCTGCTTTTTGCAGATGATGGAAGCATGAAGCACAGCAGCAAAAGTAGAAAAGAACCCATTTAAGTGCATTTAATAAAAGAAACAAATTTATCTTTTTATACTTAGAAATTACCTTCTTTTTGGGTTTTTTGTTACTGTATTCAAACCAGTTCTTGCAGCACTATGAAAGTGAAGATTTTTTGTGATTCATCCATATTTTGATACTATGCATATAGTCAGTTCTAATATTTTTTTGTGTGTAAACCATAGTAGGTTTTGAAGATAACCAGTAACACTGTTGTAATCAAATTTAAGTTTTAAGGAGATAATGAATAACTAATTACCATTTTAATTAGTCACCATTTTAATCAAAGAAGTTTCTTGACTTATATTAGGATAAGGAACATAAAACCTTAAAAACCTTACTTATGCTAAGAAATAGTGTGTAGGCCTTGGCTAGAAGTAGAGTTGGTACGAATTGCAAAACTGACAGGGAATGTTCCATGTTTGTCTCCCTTCCTCCCTGGGGATGTTTGGTGGCTGCTTCCCTACCTCCCTGGAATGTTCTGTACTTACCTCCCTACCTTTTTATCTTATGTTTTGCGATAATAACACAAGAACATCGCATATCTCACCTTAATTTGTATATCAGGAGTTGTAACCAACAGGATGACCAATAATCATATTGATATAAGAATATTAATAAGGGCTAAACCAATCATTGTAAATGTCAAAACTAATAGCAGGCATAGTATGCATGTTCATGTTAAAATATGTTAAAGATCATGACTTTGCACAAAAAATGTATAAATAGGCTGAATTTTGGTGATGTATTCGAAGTATTGGGTGATTTCGAAGCTTCCCAGCGCTGCAATAAAGAAGTGCCGGCTTATCTACACGTAGACAAGTTCTGTCGTTTTTGCGACCTTCCCTTTGAAAATAGCAACAACACTACATCAAATATTTCCAGGGGTGAACAACAGTGTGACACGAAGAGGACATCATAATGACAGTAAATGTCAGACATGGTCAGTCTGGAAAGAAAACCATGATACCTCTGACTTCTGTGAGTTGCATCTTTTTAGCAGGTCGCATGGCACTATATAAGACATGGATACAACTTTCGATGTGATTTCAGTCTCAATGTAATTAAGGAAAATGTCCACAGAGCTCAGCATGTTAAGTAGCCACTATGCAGGAGCCCAGACTACTGGGAGGGATCTTGTGTAGCCTCCTCTTATTCATTACACTGCCCTGTGTGTCTGTTAGTGATGGAACAGGTGGAAAGTTCATAATCACGTTACGCATTAGTAGATAAGGACCAAACTGTTACAACCTTTTAAAACTATAGGCTGTAACACTCACATATGTTTTTTTTCTTTTCACTTTATTTCTTAAGGGACATTAAAATTGGGTTTTAAACATTGTAAGGAAATCTCAAACCATAAAGCAATTATGATTACATTTAAAAATAAAATTGCTGACATCTGCACATGATGGTTTGTAGGCTTCATGCTCTTCTTGATACCCCTGCACTGTCACACAAAACATCACACGTGCAAGAATTATTGGGTATTTTGATGATGAAAAGCAGCATTATGCAAAAGGTGCCTTGCAGAGAACGTGCACTGGGATGTGGTTAGCAATGATAACAATTTTTCTGCTTTAAAGAACATCATCCAACTGAGGCTTGCTAGCTTCCTCATATGATCAAAGCAACTGGTCATATAAGCAGATGAATAAATGTCAGTTAATAAGAAAAACCAAGTTGCAAATCATCCACATACACAGTGAAGAATTGTTCTTCAAAACTACTTAGTGAGTACAACACATTCATCAGTGACCTGGATGAGGGATTAG
>NW_009717839.1:0-42908 GCF_000703405.1 Apaloderma vittatum
ACTAGACACAGGCCTCCAGCTGGACTCTGCCTTGTTGTCTACAACTCTCTGACTTCTTCCCCTCAACCAGTTAGCGACCCACCTCACTACTGGGTCATCCAGACCACACTTCCTCACTTTACCTATGAAGATGCTGTGGGAGACGATGTCAAATGCATTGCTGATATCCAGATAGACCCCATCCACTGCATGGCCACCATCCTTCCACCTGGTTATGTCTTCATAAAAGGCTATCAGATTGGTCAAACATGACTTCCCCTTGGAAAAGCCATGCTGACTGCCCCTAATAAACTTTTTAACCTTGATATGCCTAGAGACATTAAAATGATCAACGAGCAAAACATGCCACAAAGTTGCAAGTTTGCAAAACTCATTCTTACTTTTAGTCAAGAAGTCCCATTTATTCTAGAATTACATTTCAAATCCTGTTCTTGGCCATGCTTTATTAACTCTTAGGAGAAGAGGTCTCATACTCCACCAGGTGCCGTTTAGTTCAGATAAGACACTTGTGTGAGATGACACAGCATATTCAGTAAAGACTGTTAATTCTGTGTGCAATCTAATCTAAAATCACAGAGAAACATGATAAATAAACATTTGCATTTAAAGAGTTCAGTATACTGATATCCCTATGCTTTGCACTTTTTTTCTGTTTGTTGAATTTTAATTATGTAAGTTGAATATTACCAGAATTTCTCTGATACAAATCAATGCAACCAAAAATACTGAGGTGCATTCCAGATTTTCAGACTCTTCAGCAGCTGTCACGTACTACTGTGAGCTGTAGCATTACTAATAACAGCCTGACAGACCAGCACCGGCATCGATGTCTGGCATTCAGATACATAAATAGTTGATGCAGAGTTGCATAGTTCTGCTCTATTTTGAACTTTGTCTTCCTGACCTGATATACCTTTGGCTCTTCTGCTTTACATTCTTTCTTGCTAGATATCAGGGGACACCTTGGACAAAACCCTGTTTGTGAAATGCCTGCCAAGAGCAGTGATAGCTCTACCTTTCATGAAATTCTCTCAGCAGCCCTTCAGCAAAGTATTCTCTCTTCTTTTTAAACTTCCTTATCTCGGCATGACTGCTCATACACACTTTACCGTGACTGCCCAGCACACTCGGTGAGGGCATTACCATTCAGCACTGTAGCCTCTGACAGTTTTTAATGGAAAGAAAACTCACCTTCCTTCCAATAGTGTTGTTAGTCATGTTTATTACAGTACCATGCAATAGCCAGTGAAAAGAACCTACCATGCTAGACCCTGCACCAAAGAGTAGTAAACAGGACCTCCACTCTCTGAGCAGAACAGACCCAAACTGAGGGAGGAAAGGAGGTGGGAGAATATGTAAGCAGACCAAACAGTGGATGGAAGAATGGGTGGATGGGTTAAAAAGGGAAGGAAAAAGGTAAATGAGAAAGGGGGTGATGCAAAAAGAGGACTTGAACATTCTAAGAGCAATGCTTACAATAGCATTCAAGGAGACAAGGGATGTGAAAGAATATACCTGCCAGTATGTGGGAAATAATGGATACCTTAGTATTATGATAGGTGAATAGAATTTAAGATCAGAAATACAACATCATAAGTACCTGACCTCCTACATAACAAAAGGCGTAACAAAAGCCGTATGAAGCCTCCTTCAGTAATGTCAGCCTCAAAACCAGAAATAGTTATGCAAATAGAAATAAAAACTGGAGAGGAGAGCAGTGAATACATGTAGTTGAATTTTCATTCAGTTTAACTTTTATTTGCTGTTATTTCTATGTTTTCAGATTTTCACGTCAAATATGCTTTTAAAAGAAATTAATTAACTGGTCTCCCTGGTCTTTATTTTCCTTTGTTTTTTCTCAGTATGAGAAGGGTCAAGAATGAAGGAAATTGCACATGTCCTGTCCTCACAGTATTTCTAGCTATTATTAACCTGGAATAACTGGAAGTTTTACAAGAGATTTTGCTTCTGCATTTCACATTTGGCAGATATTTGCAAGCAAACTGGAATTTTGAATGCTGATACATGTTGAACCTGATGACATTTTAAATTTTCTTGTCACTGTCTTATCAGTATTCTCTACCAAATCTGAAGCTTTGCAGATTGAGAACTTGCATTACTAAACAGTCATTGAGTATAACCGTAATATATTTATTTTTATTTTATTTCAGGGATGAATGTGTCAAGTAGATATCTCTAAAACTGAATTGAACTAACTTGCCCTGCTGTTTTGTTCCATTGACTGAATCATATAGCAACACATCACAGTATTATATGATCAGTACAGTACTTAGCTATTATGAATGTCTGAGAACAATGTCTCTCAGACATTTATCATTATGCAATTATTCATCCTCCTCATTGACAGAAGAAGGCGCAGGAAGGGAGGAAATGCTTTTATTTTGGCAATTATTTTATTTGAAGTATATCTTAGTTGATGGAATAGGGCCTTCCTTTATCACTTTATGAACACATGGGAGCTCTGTGGTGCTTAAATGTACTTTGCCCTATGGAAGCCTGTCTGCTGTGAATTCTGTGCTCCAGCACAGATGTGCTTGTTGCTTTAATGTGTGGTATTCTAACCAGCTCTTTTCAGTCTCTGTTAAAAGTCCATAATGCTAATTTGTTTGATTAATTTCAAAAGAGCACAGCCAGATTATCCCATTAAGTTAATGCTACTGATTTTTAACAGATGTTTAAAACAGTGAATGCTACTATGGGGAATAATGTAAGAATTGCAATAGTCTTTTAGAAGCTGAATTTTAGTTACAATAGTCTGAATGGTTTTAAAGTTTCACTCTATAGGTACTCTAGCAAAGAGCTATGAACTGAGGGTTTATCCAAGATGATAATAGTTTGTCTTTAAATAATGTCTAGAGGGTCTCATTTGTTTTGTAGTGCAAGCTATTTAAGTCCCTCAGCACTTTCAAAGGTAGGTCTGAGGGGCCTAGATTACTTCCAGAAAATGTCACTCTGGTAGTTGCAGAGAACCTCTCTTTAAAGAGCTTCAAGTGAAAACCTTTCAAAGGCTGCTATGCGGGAAATTGTCAGTACCTCCTGGAGGGAAAATGTGGGCATGGTACCAGAAGCCTCCGATCCGTTGGGGAAATACTGCCCTTAATACTCCCTAAAAAGCAAAACATTAAAGCACTTCTTGTTCAGTAGCATCATAGTTCTTTCTAATTGCTTTGTAGGGTAACAATTAAATCAGCCCAAAATATGTCTCCATACAGGATTAGAGTACTGTTGTTTACAAGAGACATAAGAATTGGTTGGAAGATAGTAAAATCAAAGAGAAAGTAATTCACACCACACTGGTTAGAGTGATCAAATGTGGACTGACTAGGATTTAGAGGAATGCAGGAGGATTGAGTCAAACCACAGTGTTTTATCTAATAGGGCCAAGGCTAAGCAGAAGGCAATATGTCTTAAAACAAAGTGTAGAGCAGTTTCACAGCCAATTTTTCTTCTGCAAGGATCTTATTTATAGAAAATATGTATTTTACAGAGCTATCTTTGAGTCAAATGAGTTCTGCAAGGGACAAAGGTGCCATACTTGCATGTCTATGTGGAGAGCTGCACTGTGGTTGGGTGCCGCTTTGTCATTTTTTAGAGCACAGTAAAAGAAGACAATCGTGAAATTAAGCCAGATAACATCTTAAATCAACAGAGGGCCAGAAGTATGACCTAGCAAACATGTCCCTCAGGTGCTTGCACTGTGAACTGTACTCCAGAGAACATTTTAGTAAAATAGATGTGCACAAGTCGTTTTTCATGACGCAGAGAGTGAAAGAAATATTGTCCAGGTCTTTCCTATTTTTTTTAGTTCTCCTTCCCTTTTCCTTTCAAAACATCAAAATAGTGCAGAGTTTGTAGTTTTCTCTCCCATTAGACTGAAAAGGTACAGTACAGCAATTGATTAGTGAAGAATGGAGTTGAAATGGAAGGAGCCTTTCTCCCAGTCGGTGTATTCATTTATAACAGAGAAAGTCTATTCACTTCTTAATGTACTGGCTTTCGTGGCGGACACAGAAAAAAACATTCTTTACATTTATTGACTCTTCTGATTGTACAAACGTGCTTTTTGTAGTTTTGTTTCTCCCTTTTTTTAATGATAGATTCATGAAAATGATTTTGAATTGATTCATGAAAATGAATTTGAATTTTGAGTGTCCATCTTCTTGTTTCACTAAATAAAATTGATTTAAAAAAATGATTGCTATGGAAATAGTTGTGACATCATAAGAACGTTATTTTGATTTCAAGTATTTCATGAGGCCAGAGCAGATGAGGTCTTTAAAAGAGCATCTGTTTTCATGTGATTATTCTTCGCAAAACTATTACAGTTAATAAAAGGAAAAAAATATGCATTGTATATAGCTTGCATCAAAATATTTGTCTGTAAAGAGTTTTATTTAAAATATTTGAATTTTTGCTAGTTTACTGATTTGTTAGATCTCTCCATGGAGGAAAAACTAAGGCCAGTTAATGAGTAGTGTCATTCATCTATAGGCTTCTGACTTTAAAAATACAGCCTTTAGCCTCATGCGAGAGGATTGCCTTCAAGAAATAACCCTTAAAACAATGATCTTTCTGGCCAGTTTACTTGGCTATGGAGGAGACTGAGGAAGAAAATCGGGATGTCCTTGGAGAAAATTGTAGGGGACTTTGTGTTACATATAATTCTGCCTGCTCCCATTTTCTCATCCAAAAGAAAATGGAGTCCTGTATTGCTTTCGGACTAACCAGCCAAACAAATTGATCCAGGCCTAATTAAGTTTTACTTCTTCCACAGCTTTCATAACCTTAGGCCTCAACTATATTAATGAAAAGAGCATGTAAAGATAGAGAGACTGAATCTATTGGGTGGGGTTTTTTTTCAGTAGTCTCTTCTGACTGCCAGTTATAAGTCGTGATATTGTGAAGGTGTATATATGGCTTTTAATTGGAAAAGCAGTTCATGTTTGCATATAACAACAGGGTCTGCTTTATTTTAGCATTCATCAAATGTTCATGACAACAGCCTGTTAAGAATAGTTTATGTTTCTAAAGGAAAAGGTGAAGATAGTTACCAGATAAGCTGTTGCTTTAAACAGTTGCCAGAATTTCACCTGAGAGTAGAAGGTCTTGATATTGCTGAGATAAGCTACTCAGAATTGAGGTCACCACTGCTACCTTGAAATCTGCCCCAAATATGTTTTATACTCAAAATTCTGTAAAATAGAAATTAAGAAATTAAGAGCTTTTAACACAGAGAGGTAAAAAAAAAAAAAAAGGAGTTCAGTGATGCAAACTTAAACTTGTAAAGACCAAGAAACATGATGTATGTCCCCTTCACTGTATCATCCTAATTCTCTCTGTATCTGCATGCTTCCCAGTGATGAGGAAGGAGAATAACTGGAGCAGGCTGGTGTAAAGTTATTGTTCTGATAAGTGGTGTGTGTACCTCTTGAAGGAGAAGATATATCTATTTCAGTGCTAATTTCTAGATAGTACTTCAGGAATGGTGCACAAGTGGGTTTGATCAGCAGTCTAATGGCAAACATGACTTTTTATGGGCCTTTGTGAGGGAGAAGTGAAGTTTATATCTCAAAATTAATTCTAAGGGCAAAGGTAAATGAAGTGATAGCTGTTGCAGTGACTTTCTCCTTTCCCTATTTCAGGACATGGATTTTCTTTTCCACCAAATATGGTAGGAAACTGTTAGTCTCATTCACTATGTGGTCGAATACTTATTTTTTGATAATAAAATGATAACACTTCTTAATGTGTTAAAATAGATTATCTTTGCCATTTGTGACAACTCAAATACTACTATAGACCCTAGGAGTTACTCAGCTCTTCCTTTTTTCCTAGTATTTAATATTGACATCTTCAAGTGGAACTTAGATGGCTTTTTAGTTAAAGTAGGACAATATCAGCATGGGATTTCTGCAATTGTTTGGAACTGAAAAGCTTTATTCTTGGGACTTTCTCAAACAAGCTGGAAAGCAGTTTTTGTTTAGCAAAAGAATGTGAAGTTACTCCTCTGCTTTCTTGGAGTTACTCACTAATCACATGTCTATATTAAATTACTGCAGCCTGTTGATCCATCAGTTCATTTTCCTTTCGTGTGATTCAGATGCATTAAACAGAATCCATCTAAGCAACAAAGAGCTTTTGATCTCAAAAGAAGTTTGGAACAGTTTGGCATAAGGATAGAGGGATAGGTAATGTCATATGCAGTACATAACTGTACATAAAACATGTAAGACTACCTAATACATTAAATATTATTGTGTTAATATGATTAAGAGAAAATTCTCACATATGCAGTCCAAATTATCTATAAATTCAGAATCTACATCACATATTAGATTTAAATCATGGCCTTTCCCTAGGCTCTTTACTGTTTTGTAAGTTACTTCTCAGTACCAATATATGAACAAATTAATTTGAAAGTCATAGTTCAGCTTTTGTGTAACAGCACAATAGTTTTGCTAATATATAAGTAGACAGTGTGGTTTCACCCATTTACCATAACATAGATATTACATGTATTTTGGGAAGACCATAATACGTGTTTCTTTTTAATCCTGCTGTGCAGAAGAGCAATACAAATGAAGAAAAACAGATTTTCTGCTTGTCTCTAGTCTTTCTCTAGGTTTTTTAGCACTGCTACTTTTACTTGCTTTGATTTCTATCCTTGCGACACTGCTTCTAAATTTGGTAACCATTTATCTGTTTCTCTGAATATCTAAGATCTATTTGGGTTTTGTTGTTCTAGAAAGGCTCATAAGACCAGCTCTTTCATGTTATTTCTACACCAGAGAAATAACACAGAGATAGGATCCTTTCTCTTTATTTTTCTGAGAGTTGGTAGACTAGAACTTGTTTTCTTCTAAATGGATCTTTTTATTTGCCATTGTTCTGAACAAGCAGATCTGAAAGAATGTGCTGCAGATGTTAGCCTGTATCTTTAACTCCTCACATCTGGATTTATGGATGCACTTGATTTCCACATGAAAGGCTGGAGATTTTACTGGGTGCATTTCCGTCTGATATTCACATTCTCATTTCTAATTGTCTGGCTCTCTACCTTTACTACAGTCCATCTTTTCCCCATTCCCTCTCAGCTCTTTGGAATTGAGCAACGAAGGAGCTGTGCAGGTTAATTCATTCTTACCTGCAAGGTCTTTTCCTTTTTATTCCAAAGGCGCATTAGTCCAAGCCCTACTGGGAGAGTATCTGCGAACAGAGTAAAGGAATAGGGAAAGGGAAATAAAAATGATGATTGTCCCTGTAGGCTAGCTGGGACTCAGAGAAGGACCTCACTCCAACCTCATCTCTCTGTGGTTTCAAGCTGTTTTAAGACAGAAAAATATCCACCCAGTTTCTTGTTGTCCCACACCTCTAGTAAGCTTGCAAAAGCATGCAGAAGTGTGGTAAGTACACGTATCGGCTGTGAATAATGAGTAGGAGATTAGATATCTGGTATTCTGCCCGAAATTGGACCTGATGTCTGCAGCACGCAATGTGTTGGTAAACATAAAGTGGCCTCTTAATCATACTTCAGTGTTCCTAGCTGAGAATATCTAGTGGAGATGAATAAGGTTTGGAAGAAGACCCTGGCAGCTAAGAATTGCTCCATTCATCTCAGTGTTCTCCTTTGCTGACTGAGTTCTTCCAAGCCCAGAATACTGCTAAGTGTGTCTATTATTTAGTGTGAAATCTTTCACTTTACCTCTGTTTATTTAATGCCAGCATCCTCAGTAGTACACAAGCAAAATTTGTGTCAGCCTTTGAGTTGAAGAGCTCATTTACTCAAGTTGGATAGATCTTAAAGTACCTTGACTCTTTACACCCTGAGAGGCAGAAAGTATAATAGTATGAGTCAGGAGTTTCAGAATAATTTGAAGAGTATCTTTTATACGATTAGCAATTCCCCTTACCTGGAGCAGAGTCACTAATTCTTTATAGTTCTTTAGTGATTCACTCCTACAAACCTGTGGTATATGGATTCTAGGCTCACTTAATATACCTCCCTTTCTAGTGACAGAAGACACAAGGGAAAGATTTCTGTGTTCTCCCAACCTATACAGTGGAAAATGTCAAGTTAGTCTCTCTCTTTTCTTTTCTTTTCTTTTCTTTTCTTTTCTTTTCTTTTCTTTTCTTTTCTTTTCTTTTCTTTTCTTTTCTTTTCTTTTCTTTTCTTTTCTTTTCTTTTCTTTTCTTTTCTTTTCTTTTCTTTTCTTTTCTTTTCTTTTCTTTTCTTTTCTTTTCTTTTCTTTTCTTTTCTTTTCTTTTCTTTTCTTTTCTTTTCTTTTCTTTTCTTTTCTTTTCTTTTCTTTTCTTTTCTTTTCTTTTCTTTTCTTTTCTTTTCTTTTCTTTTCTTTTCTTTTCTTTTCTTTTCTTTTCTTTTCTTTTCTTTTCTTTTCTTTTCTTTTCTTTTCTTTTCTTTTCTTTTCTTTTCTTTTCTTTTCTTTTCTTTTCTCTTTTCTTTTCTACACACTGAGTGAAACCAAAATTCCTGTCTATGATGATGTCTAGTCTAGAAGGCAGTGATTGAAAATCTAAGTGGGAGCATAGATATGGGAATTTTCTCTGAGTGTGAGAACTGTGAACCAAAAATGTGGTATCATCATGAACTTTATTTATTTATTTAGTGTCAAACTTAAATGTACTCTTTGCCTGCATCTTACAGAGGTCCCATGAAGGACAAATACTCCTCTGTAAAGGGCAGAGTTGTTAATGATGAGATAGTGTCTGAAGCTGACAGCCTTCACTCATTGTAATATGTATAAAGGAATACTGTTTTTGTCTTAAGTGGAGCTGTCATGTTCGTCTTCTGCTCTCAGAGAAATTTCTGTTCCTTTCAGAGCAACAGGCTGACTTAAAGAATCAGTTTTGTACTGTGAAAATAACAGAGAAGATGGGTATCAACTGTGACATTCTGTGTTTCTCTTCGATTTCTTCTTGAGTTGTTAAAAGTTGAAAAGCTCATTATTTGAGTCCTACTCAGATGTGCTTTCAGTATCCCACTCACTATGTAAATGAAGGGCTGGCAATTCCCTGAACCCTGTTGGAGAGCAGAAAATCTGCTCTTTTAACTGTGTGGGGAACATTCTGGGCTTGTAATGATGAAATGTTATAAATATTCACAGAAATATGGTTAAGCTACCTTTAAGGTAAGAGCAGACAGAGTAGGCAGTTACCTGCCCAACAGCCATCAATCTGTATGTTCCTTGTCTGCTATTCCTGTGGAAACTTGTTGGCTGATACCCTAAAACTACATTTGCACAAGGCTCATTGATGCAGCCTTCAAATGGAGTCAGCTACTTGATGGCCAAAATGGACTAAGAGTGTATACAGATCTGCTGCAACTTCATGCTGTGGCTTATTGTTCCTTTTCCTCTTTGTTTAGACAATCCCGCTGGACATTTTTATCTTTCTGACAGTTAGGAGGAGATAACTGGATTTTTCCATTGGCTAATAGATACCAATACCTGTGCTAGAGCCTACTTCTAGTTATAACTATTTTTGATTTTTATACTAGAGCTTCCAGTCCCCTAGAGCAATAAAATATTACTGTTCTTTATTTCCCTTAGGAGAGCAAATCCTTTGCTCTACCCCACCCACAGCCAAGAAGCAGTAGCATGCATAAGTGACACAAAAATTTATGTGGTGGCTGATTTTGCTAATGGGCTTGGTTCTTCTGGCTACACACATCATGTCATTTGAGTGGGCTTTTTGTAACCCATAGTGTCTTGAATCAATTCCAGATAATGCATAGAATGCAAAGCCGTGTGTCTTACCACTAATGCTATGTATCCAATGTCTCTGAGTCCATTTCCCAGTCACCTATTGTGGTATTCTTGCATGAGATATAGCAAAGACAGTAAAGTATTTTGCTTGTCCGATTCTAGGAAAAAAAAAAAAAAAAGAGGAAAAAAGCGGGTAACATACTTTTATAAATGAAGTTTTCTCATTCTGTTTTAAACTGCCAGAATTAGTGGTCCATGGGTAGTCCTTCCCACCCATTCTTGAGTCTTCATAAAGATTTGCAGACTCATTTTTTCACACTGGTGTCCTGAACATCTTTCTTTGGGTAAAGTAGCTATGACATTCAAAGTCCATAATCTCAGAAAAAAATAAAGGTATTATTAAGGTCAGATTCGTGATATATTGAGGTATAGCGCTGTCTGGAGAGCAGTGAGAGAGAAAAAGAAAATGGTACCGAAAATCATGCATATCAGCCACATGGAATTATTTTTTTAAAACAATACACTAATGACTATTCCACCATTGAAAGGAAAAGAGAACTTAGAGTTGGATACAGATTCAGAACTATAGAGGTGTCTCATTTTAATGTTTCTAGACTAGTTTATTTGTCATGTTTGATGCCTATTAACAAAAGTCTTATAAACATTTTAAGTAAATAAATGTATATAACCAAGGAAAACAGAAGGAATTTGTGCATTACCACATATTGCTAAGTGTTTTAAAATGAAAAACATTAGCTAAAGTATTGGGAAAACAGTATTGTTTCAGTTACTCTTAAGATCACTTTAAATTTTCTCTTTTTTTTTGGTAGACATTTTAAGACTCCTTTTTATAAAATGCCTTTAGCCCTTTTTATTAGCTTTGGTTATAGCTGTTGGCTCTGTTAATGGATTTTATTTGTTTCTGCTTGTGTCCCAAACCCAAATGACTGTAACTAATGTACCACTGTAACTTTTCATAACTGTCTGCTGCTGAAAGCAAAAAGCAAATTCATCAAGTCAAAATATTAACACTTTTATGTCCTATTAAATATCAAGTCAAAGAAAATTACACTAGTGTCTACAGGACTCAGCATTAAACCTACCAAGTTTAATGTACTGTAGCAGATTGAGATTTGACACAATTTCCCTCTGTGGAAATTGTCCTCACTATGACAATACCCGTGCTAAGCAGCACAACTGGGATAAAGCACAACAGAAATGAGCCCCATTTGAAACATGTTACTCCTCCAGTAGGCTGAGAAGTGTAGTAACTAGCGTTTAAAATAGTAGGGGTTGTGCCTAGAAAGCTGGCTGGGTACATGTCTTCACTTGTAACAGGCTGTCTTCTGTGTTTTTCATTTGTGAAGCTGTTTGACTTTCTACACAAACAGACTTTCTGAAGTATTAGGGAAATAATGAATGGGTGTACCATCAGCTTAGAGTGTATTTGCAGGTGTTACAGTAATTGACAAGGAAAGAAAATGGCTTTCCAGCTCATGCAGCAGTGGAATAATGTGGCATTGTACACAAGAGCACGTTGTACACACAGCAAATGTTCAATTTGAATTTGTTTTTCTCCAACCAAATTCAATACGTTCCATGCCTATTTTGTTTGTGTCTTTTTTTTCTCCTCAGTGACTGTATTTCTCCAACTCTGATTATGCTAGGAAATAGCACTGAGAGTAATTAGCCCAAAGTCATCTATGACAAGCTAAACAACTGTTTCTTGTACCTTGTTTTCTAAATCCCGGAGAGAGGTTTTATTGTTGTAGGCCTTACAGTATAAAAACCTTGGTTCCCACTAGTTCCCCATTAATTTTTTAACAATTATTTTAGAAATACATTCTTAAGTATCACTGTAGTACAGACTGCAACACAGAAGAAGCCAGGTTGGCACTTACCCTAACACACAAACAAGGGAGAAATTGCTGCAGATTTGAAGATTGTAACATAGCCTTTGAATAACCAAGGATGATATTGTGTATGCGTGAAAGTTCCTTTGGATACTTCAAGCAAACTTGCCCAGATGCTTTTGAAGAGAAAGAGTTTTGAAGTATTTCATCATTCCTGTGTTTTGTCTTTCTTTGTCTCATTTTACATACTGACATTTTAGAGCATGGCAAGTAAGTTTTGAGACAGTGGCTCCCTATGGGCACATTTGCCACGCTGCAAATACATTTAAAAAGACAAATCCTAAATTTGACTGAAAAGAAGAAAGGGGACATCAAACGGAGTTTGAAGTTTGAAATTAATTTCTTAAAAGAGAAAAACAATAAGAGTGCTTAATAATCTAGACTAAAGCTGAGCCTTTGCTGCATGTTTTCCACTATATTTTGTAATTTAAGCTTTAATTTTAAGATTATGCATGTGTCTGTAATTTTCAGTTCTTTGTTTGCTAGTCTTCATAGATATCTGTGTATGTGCATGCATTTTATTCTTATGTCAGATTTTAGAGAAGCTCTGTTAACATTAGTGACAAAATATCCGCTATAGATTGATCGGCTGTGCTAGGTTCGTAAGTATCACTGGCATAAAGTTGATTTTTGTCTGCTTTGGATGCTGGTAGAAAAGACTGCTTATCGTGAGATTGTCTTGAGATTAGTCAAATGTAATGCACATTTACTACTTTTGTGAGACTCAACTCCTGCTAGGCATGTTAAAATTAATACAGAAAGTCATGAGCAAACTCAAGGGGAAATGAGAAAATGGAGTTAACACTATTTATAAAGCCAGAGAAGAAGTCCTGTGAAGCCAGATCTTGCTAGTAATTCGTTATCCTTTTCATACAGCTTTCTTGGCCTGCAAGAACAAGGTGACCAACAGCGGTTAAAAATATTATTTTGTTAAGAGCTCCAGAGGGCTAATCTTTAAACATGCCCTTTCACAAACAGAACTGTCTAAATGAGAGATGTTGCAAAATACATTTTGGATGCTTTATTTCATTCGTAAAAGAGCAACATATTTACATTTTCTTCCCTTCTGTATCTGTAACATCATTTAGTTCACAGTGACCTATTTAATTCAATATTTTAGAGTCATAGAATATTTTGGGATGGAAGGGACCTTTAAAGGCCATCTAGTCCAACGCCCCTGCAGCAAGCTAGGACATATTGTAACTAAATCAAGTTGCTCAGAGTCCCCACCAGACTGACCTTGAATGTTTCCAGGGATGGGGCTTCTAGCACTGCTCTGAGGAACCAGAGTTTCAGTGTTTCATCACCTTCATTGTAAAAAATTTCTTCCTGATACCCAGTCTAAATCTACCTTCTTTTAATTTAAAACCATTGTCCCTTGTCCTATCAGAACAGACCCTGTCAAAAAGATTGTGTCCATCTTTCTTATAGGCCCCCTTGAAGTATCGATAGGCTGCAGTAAGATCTCCCTAGAGTCTTCTCCAGGCCGAACAGAGAATCATAGAATCATAGAATCATAGAACAATTCAGGTTGGAAAAGACCCTTGGGATCATCGAGTCCAACCCCAACTCTCTCAGCCTTTCTTCACAGAAGAGCTGTTCCAGCCCTCTGATAATTTTTGTGGCCCTCCTCTGGACCTGCTCCGACAGGTCCATGTCCTTCTTGTGCTGAGGACTCTAGAGATGAATGTAGTACACCACTTGGGGTCTCACCCCAAGTGAAGGGCAAAATCACCTCCTTTGACCTGCTGGCCTCACTTCTTTTGAGGCAGCCCAGGATGCAATTGGCCTTCTGGGCTGTGAGTGCATATTGCTGGCTCGTGTCCAGCTTTTCATCCACCAGTACCTCAAGTCCTCATCCGGCCTGCCCTAAATACACTCATCGTACTCATCGTCCAGCCTGTATTTGTGCTTGGAATTGCCCTGACCCAGGTGCAGGACCTTGCACTTGGCCTTGTTGATCCTCATGAAGTTCACACAGGCCCACTTCTTCAGCTTGTCCAAGTCCCTCTGGATGGCATCCTGTCCCTCAAGTGTGTCAACCACACCAGTCAGCTTTGTGTTGTCTGCAAACTTGCTGAGAGTGCACTCAATCGCACTACGTCACTGATGACGATATGAAATAGTGCTAGTCCCAGTACAGACCCCTGAGGAACGCCACTTGACACCCGTCTCAATCTGCACCTTGAACCGTTGACCACTACCTTTTGGATGTGACCATCCGACCAGTTGCTCATCCACCTAACAGTCCACTCATCAAATGCATGTCTCCAATTTAGAGTGAAGTATGTTGGTGCTGTGTCAAAGGTCTTACAGAAATCCACATAGATGACAACCATATCGCTTCCTTTGTCCACTGACATAGTCACTCCATCACAGGCCACTAGGTTGTTCAGGCAGGCCTTGCCCTTGGTGAAGCCATGCTGGCTGACTTGAATCACCTCCCTGTCCTCCATGTTCTTTAGCAGAGCTTCTAGGAGGATCTCTTCCATGATCTTTCCAGGCACAGAGGTGAGGCTGACAGGTCAGTAGTTCCCGAGGTCCTCCTTTCTAAGCTTTTTAAAAATGAGTGTAATGTTTCCCTTCTTTCAGTCACCTGGGACTTCACCTGACTGCCAAGACTTTTCAAATATCATGGAGAGTGGCTTTGGCAACTACATCAGCCAATTCCCTCAGGAGTCTGGGATGCATCTCATCAGGTCCCGTAGAGTTATGCATGTTCAGGTTCCTTGGGTGGTCACAAATCTGGTCTTCTCTTACAGTGGGAGGGACTTTGCTCCCCCATCCCCATCTTGCAGCCCATCCACTCCAGAAGTATGCAAAGAGGGAGAGTACATTTTCTTTGACATTCCTGTTCTGGCTGACATACTTGTAGAAGCCCTTCTTACTATCCTTTGCATCCCTTGCCAAGTTCAGCTCCAGCCTGGCCTTGGCCTTCCTGACCCCATCCCTACACAGCCGGACAGTGTCCCTGTACTCTTCCCAGGATACCTGTCCCTGCTTCCACTGCCTGTGCCCTTCCTTCTTGCCCTTTAGCTAGACCAGCAGGTCTCGACTCAGCCATGTTGGTCTCTTGCCTTCCTTTCCTGATTTCTTACACCTGGGTATCGAGAGCTCTTGAGCTCTATGAAATCCTCTGTGGTTACATTGACTGTGCTCATACTTTATCAAAATCTTTGGTGTAAGAACAGCCTAGCCTCCAAATACCTTGTTAAATTATCTTCACTACAATTTCACAGCACTTTAAATCCTTTTCAGTCCAACAGATTAGCACATAATGAGGTAGTGTGTTTTATCACCTTTTAGCCGATTAAAAATGCTTTCTGTTTTTTGAAGTGCAAACCATTCCTATTTCTGTCACACCAGCCAACAAGATTTCCAATCAGCAAGGTATGACAAGTCTTATTTTTATTCTTATTATACTACTGTAGTACAAAAACCCTTTATGTAATCAATTGCATTATTTTATCCGTGCTTAGCAGAGCAATCCTCGTGTATAAGGGGATTTTTTTTATCCTAAATTTGAAGACTAAAGCATTAATAATGAGTAGAATGGGTAATTACTTTACTTTATTCCTAAGTATAATGGAAAATGAAAATTACTTCATTGCACCAATAGGTTCAAATACCTGATTTTTAAGCCCAAGGACTGTCTTCCATGCTGAGGCTGTAGGTCCTGGGGAAACCTTGTCTTGGTCAGCGGTTCTTAATCTGTAGAGGCAAGCAGTGACCCAGGTGGACAATGGTCCTCAGGTTGTCCGTAGAACTGTATTATCTACTTTCAGTTAAAACATTCATGGTGCAGTTTTAAAGAATGCAGTTTTAAAGAATCCTGATAGTCAAAAAGAAATTTAGAAGATAGAGTAGTCTATGATCCAAGAAGTTTGGGAGGGCTTATTTTTAAATCATTAATATATATAGGGTGGATATTGAACACAGGTTCCATTTGATATCAATTTCACAGCAGTATGTTCTTACACTTGAGAAGTATGTTTCCAGCTCTAAGAGTAAAAGCAGACTATCATCTTTATCCTGATAAATATCTTTTTGTAGTTAGTAATCCGTGGAGAGTTTTTTCGGCAATATTTTGTTTGCTCTTGGTTTTGTTTTCATAAATGCAGGAGATAATAAACACTCTTTTTATTTAGGTTCCCTATCTGCTTTCCTGGTCTGTTACCAGTTGTTTCAAACATGAATATCCAAGGGGATTATAGGAGCAAAAGATGAGCAAAGGAGAAAAACATTCACTGTTGACTTGGCAGCTTTGAGTCTATCCTAAGAATTAATGGGGCCTTTAAGCAATTAGTATCATCTCTCTCTTCCTGAAGTTTTCAATGATGGGTCACACAGTCCTTTCATAAATGCCATTTGAATGTTTCGTTTGCTCCTCAGAACCATCTTTCATGGACTGTTAGTATCTTTTTGCCCTTCTACATAGCTGAGTCACAACAGTTTCACTGCCAGGGAATCCTCTGTCCCCATCAGCTTCTGACTCAAAATGCTGTTTGAACCGTAGCTACAAAGATCAATATTCTGATTTCATAGATTTTTAGGTTTTGAGTTTAGAAGGCATAATTAAATGGTTTAGTCTGATACGCTGGATGTCGCAGAGCACCATATTTCATGCATTTACGTGTGTATTGCTCCCAAAACCCTGTAATCTGGCAAAGCATAACTATTTGGCAAACATATACCTTTCAGAAAGGCACTGGATTTGTATTTTCACAAAGGAACTGCTAGTTTTCTAGCTAGCTAGTTCTAGGAGGTTAATCAGCTACTTTCTTGCAAAAGAAATTGTGCTTTATCACCTCATACTCATGTGGATTTGTCAGGCCTCAGCTTCCACCAGTAGTCTTAATTATTTCCTCATTAGGTTATAGTATCATGTACTATCCAGGTCTCTCTCTCTTTTTTTTTTCTGATGAAGATACTTATCCTTTGTAATCAAGTCAGTTCTCAATCTTCTTTTTCAATAAGTGCTACAGATTAAGCTCTTCAATCCATCACTGTAAGACATTTTCTTCAGCAGTTAATCATTTTTATGGATCTTTTCTCCACTTTCACCAGCTTTTTGATGTGTCTTTAAGACTAGGGACACCTCATAGTTGTGAAATTTCAGTGTTAGTTTTGGAGCTGCTGTATACAAAGCTGAAATCACTGCTCCTTCAAGGATGACTACCCTCATCCCAATTAATTTAAATACTTGCAAAAGCGTATCTTACTGCAGCTAAAAGCTCATGTTCACATGCTTTTCCGTACCATACAGCTTTGGGCATAGATGCACTTTCATTGCTGGAAAAAAGAAAGATCATCTGAGATATTTGGTTTTAGTTGACCCACAGAATTGATTATGATTCTCTGAGGAGCCTCACTGAAACAGACACATCACAGAAGACTCATACAGCTATAGATTTTAGATTTCAGCCTGTTTTTTCCCACCTGTATTCAGACCAGTGGTTTAACAGAGTAATAATCAAAACTCTTGCATAAAAAAAAAAGGATCTTTATGGATTTAATGGTAGTGTCAAGAGAATGTCAGGCTGGATTTGGCAAAATTGTCATATTGAACAAGAAGGGACGCTCACAGTTCTAGATCCCAGCCAGCTATCAGGTTCTTAAGTGTATTAACTTGTGAAGCCACCAGAATTATGTAGCTATTAATATGTAGTAACAACTGAGACCAACTACTCAAAATCTAATTGTATTATATTGAACTGGCAGCACAAACAAATTTTCACATTTTGTTACTCTAATTACTGTTTCATACTTCAACAAGCATGCTCCCTCTAATGCTCCAAGGTGTCCCTAAAGTTCCTAAGAAGCCCTTGGTTCTTCCACTTCATGTTATATTTTTCCTGTCTAAAGCTACATCTGAAATGCCTTTCCACAAAACCCCTTTTAGAAGCACCTTTTATTTACCAGAATTCTCACAGTTAAGTCACTGGGACAATGTATCTAGTGTTGCCTCAGTTAAGTGCTTACAGGATTAGGCCAGAGATTAGATACACCATGATGCAGCACAGGGTAAATTACATTGTCTTCACTTTATAAGCATTTATAGCACCTTATGAGTCTACACTGTTTTACAGTTACTCTCTTCCATCTCTGACTGAGGAAGATAAATAGCTAAAAATTATAAAATAGTAAACACAATATAAAACAACATCCAAAAAGGATGGGAGAGATGAGAAGCACAGCAGTCCTTGCAGTTAGGAAGATTTTCAAAACCAGGTGAAGAAGAAAGGAGTGAGGCAGCTACAAAAGTCTGCAAGGAAGTAGGTGATAGGATAAAAATCCTAGTTCTGTTGGGTTTCGTACCTCTGTGAGCATGTTGGGAAATATTCTTTCCTGCATGAAAGTGTGTGCTGGGAAGAGAAGAAATAAGGAACTTGTCTACAAAATGCATGTTATGGATATGGAGTACTAGCTTTCATTTGCTGGCTCTTACATGTTAGAGTTAGGGATGAAGAACTGTGTAGTATACAGGACTATACAAAAGGGTTTTGTCCCTTTGTGTTTTTAAGTATAGTTTGACCGATATTTTATTACATTTTCTGTCAAGTAGAAAGAAATATTTCAAGAAGTGTATTTCCTTTTGAACTTTGTGGAAACAAGAACAATTCAGTTGAAAACGAAAATTATAGGCCAGAAAATATATTAAAATTTTATTAATTTACAGTGACATCTATAGGAAAATTATGGAATTCCAAAATCCTGTGTAATTATTCTTCTTATAGAAAAATCACCACAAGACATAAAGATATATTATCCATCTACGTATTTCACTCTTTTTTCTTTTGAGTTTGATTTTTTTTGTCAAGAACTGTTTAATCTGAAATATATCCACTTTTGATCTGATAAATGAAAGTATATTTTGTATAAGTATTCATGGTTAGTTTTTTAAACTTTAAACTCTTTTTTACGTGAACTGAAATTTGAGAAGGGTCCTGCTCATTTGCATCAAGTTATCACTTGTTAGATTAACAAAATGAGAATTTGAGGCATTATAATTAGCTTAATAAAAAAGACTGGAGAATGAAGAGAACAGTGAGAAAACATTTTAAATCTGCCATCCTAATCCAGAGAAAAACTAGCTATGTCAATAGCATTTCATGATCACATTAACAAAAGTACCTAACTAAATGCTTTTGCCAGTCCTTGTGTGTGCTTCTGTCCTTGTGATCCTTTTGGCTTCAGAAGGATTTGGACACCTCTTTAAAATTCAGACAAATATTCAGAATAAGTTCTTTGCAGAAGAAAAAGATGATTTTTTGGATCAAGGCTACATCACTTTGTATATTGGCGTTCTTCCTGGAATTATCACTCCCTTTCCTGAAGATTATTTTAAATTTTTTTGCGGTATTTATAACTGAAAAATTGATTCCCCAGTATTTCAGCTCAAATACAAGTGGAATGAAATTTCCATACTTTCATTTTTCTGTGTTCCTGAGACTTGTGTTGTACAAGGCATTTCCTTGCACTTATGTAACAATTCCTCACCTTAGAACCCAAAATGACAGCCAGGGTATCAGAGTGCATTTTGCATGCATTCTTTAAAAACTGTTAATATTCAGTAGGAATTATCAGAAAAGCTGTTCTTATCTGGAATGGGCCTCTTCACCAGGCAAAAGGACTGGCTTGGTGGAAGAGGCTCTACACACCCCTGTTACTGCAGAGGGAGCAGGTCCTTTTGGCACTGTAGGATCATGGGATCCTACAGAGGGGTGCGAGAACAGAGCAATAAGTCTCTTCCATTCCACGTCGCATTTGATTGTGAGTAGCACTTTCCCTTTTGTCCTTTTATCCTAACATTTTTCTGCACATGGTTTTGCTCTACTCCTGTTTCTTGCTGACACAGCCAGCCTGGCTCACTCATTGTTTCAGCACTTTTCATCGTCAGCCACAGTTGTGTAGAGTGAGTATAAATGCCACCTAATCAGAATGCAACTACTACAGTCATCAAAATGATTACACAGGTTGCGGGGCAATGAATATTCAGCACTTCTGCCTCCCTCATTGAAACAGGGACTTCTTCTAGTTGATAGTCCCATTTCCACATTACCTTTGCCTGGACAATAAACACTCCTTCCTCCAGGAGGAAAGGGACAGAAAAAGAGAAAGAACAAGGGAGCATACTGAATCAAAGGTTGTTATTTTCTTTCTCCTGAAACCTGTATCTTATAATTTAGATTGAGGGCAATATTGTGCTCTTTCTTGCATTAGAACCGTTCCTCCAGGACTAAATTTTTGAATATCTTTAATTACACTTAGTAAAGGTATGACATGACTACTAGTTTAATCTTCTAGATGGTCTTGTGGATTAAAATTAGATTTATACATTTGCATAATAAAAGTAATGTTGTGAAAGAAAGCAGTTTGAGTATAGGAGAGATAATTGCATTTGTATGACTCGCCTTGGGGCAACCCTTATTGGATTGAGCTCAGCACCAGCTATTATACCACTGGAGCATTTTGCATTTTTATGTAGCAATGCAGTAGAATTTAAATTTTACGCACAATTAGTCTTGTATTGATGTATAGTTTGTAGGTAGGCTTAAGCTATAAAACTAGGTGTAAGTCTCTAATGCAGTTTTTTGTTTGGTGGAGGGGAAGGAAGCAGAAAAGAAATACCGAGTTTGTGAAGACAGTTCCTAGGAGTCCAACAACATTAATACAGTTCTACTGGTTTCCATCCAGTAGCCTGAATTACCAATCTTCTACAGTGTCTCCCCTGGTACAGTATTTCATACACAAGAAGTTCAACATCAATATTGACAAATCCCATGACAGCTTTGTTGGCATCTCTTAAATTTGGATTTGTCCACTACAATTTGTCTTTAAACACTACAATATTTGAGAAAAAAGCTGAAGCTGAGGTATTTATGAGTTGAGTGCATAAAATACAATGCTGTTACTGCACACAGTGTTCTAATAAGCAAACAGTATTTAGTAATTTGGTCAAATATGGGCAGCAATATTAGTAGTATTAGTTTAGGAAATTATTATTAACACTTTTGCACTCAACAAAGCAGAACACACAAACACAACAGCAGAAATGGAAGGTTTTCTTTGCAACACTGACATCTCGGAATATTTTGCAATATTCCTTCACAGCAGACATGACAATAGAATGACCTGATTAAGTGTGACGATATTTTACACAATATTCAGATTTAAAAGCAAATATTCAGTTTCTTTGTTCATTCTGACTGACTTTAAGTAAACCAAATACCTGCTAAGAAGACAGATATCCGTACAGCAGCACAAGAATTTGTAACACTCTTAGCCTCTCAAATACATCTTTCATTCTGTGCAGGAGTGCGGCAGAGTCAAAATGCTAATGTATCTCTTAACTCTCTGTGTCTGTTCTTTCAAATTTATCCTCGTGACTCCACAGACCTTGTCTTCATCAAATGCCCTTGTGACACGACACCCACCAAATCACTGGGGATTTCTAATGATGTGCAAATAAATGACAGGCAGGCAGAAGTTTTGTGCACATGCCCAATCTGGTTCCATTTATACTTTCTAAATATACTGTTAAAACTAGCGTTACTGTTCTGGACTTACAGCTCCACACTGCACACCCCTATCTCTAATACTCTTCATTGTGTTTAGATACTAAACCTTTCACTGCTTCTTGCTGATCACTTCTTCCCTAAACATTCTTTTGGTATGGGTGGTGGTTTTTTTTCAAATGCACTGAGTCTGGAGGGAAGAATACTCCGTGATTAGATTTTAAATGCGTACAAAAATGCCTTTTGAGATGCACGAGTGAAAAGGACTTTTATGGGAAGAAAAATTGGATCCCCTAACAGGAGTCATCTTTTCATTCTAGACTCAGTTTATTGTATCGCTTAAGTTAAACTAGACCTCTGTCACTGTCCTGCTTTCCTGCTGCATTCCTTCATCTGTGATGCTTTTTACAGACACCCTTCACTTAAAGCCTCAATCTTTACCTCTTCTATGTTCCCCTTAGCTTAAGGGTGTACCTAGATGGAGTGACGTGTTCAGTAGAAAAAATATCCTAAGAAATTAAAATGTGCTCCCTTCACTTCATGCTAACTCCTTCTTACCCCTTTTTGTTACTATCTTGCACCTATTTTTACTACTTTTTCAGTTGTGTTGATAAAATTTTTTCGAGTTCAGGAACTAAACCACTTGACTATTTTATTTAAAAAGCAAAGCAAGAAAGCTGTTTCGATAATCAGATTTACAAGCAGTTGAATTGGCATGGCTGAGAGCACAGTGGAGCAAACCTGTTCATCTAGCCTTCCTGCTGCCATTTCTGTATGTAGTCAGTCCTTAGAGAAGTCTGGAGTTACAGCACTGTGCACATCAAGTGTACTTTACTCATCAGGACTAACTATGTAATTAGTTTGTTTCCTGTGATGTATCTGTACAACATGGTGATTCTGTTTAGTTTTGTAGTCTTCCCTGGCAATTTACATAATTCATGATTATGCTTGGAAATATTTGATAGCCCTTCACTGTATGGCCAGTTGGAGAGCACTTGGCTTTCCTGCTCCTGTGAGTTTTCCAGATAGAAAAAGAAGGCTTATGGCTTGAGATGCTGCCTAGAGAGACTTGATAATTTGTGAAAAAAGCCCTATATATTTGGACACCGCAGAAGATAATGTGTTTTTTCATAGTGCCTAACACCTTTTGGTGAGTGCTCATCCCAAAATATTCCTTTCTAGGCTTTTCTCAAAGCTCTACTTTCCTTAGACTTTTCTTGCTGCCTCTTTCTCACATCACACTTCCATGTGCCAATTTTTTGACAGAAGTGCCAGGTATACCTGAGCTATCTGCCTCTGGATCCCCGTTTCCAGCTCCTTGCCATCCCCGTAAGTGGGCCAATGCAGTTTTTGAGGCTGCACTGAGATGTAAAGCACAGGAATTAGCTGGGTTGACCATATGGTCTTTTAGACTATTATTGATATGATGGAACCCAACTGTCCTTCAAATTTTGGATGATCTTTAAAAACCTGTCTCTTCGAAAAAATGCCCAGAAGGAAGGAAATGTAATTTCTTTCTATTGTATATTTTGACAAGATAATGATGAACTTAATGGTAGCCAATCTTAATTAGGTCCTCCAAACCCTAACCGAAATATAAATTCATTTTTAATTATTATCTTCATTAAACTGAAATTTTCCAGTGGCCAGTTTGAGGAATCCAAATTTTCAAGTGCTATTAACATTTAAAATGGTAAAAATCCTCATAGATTATTTGAATTGGCTATTGGAATACTTCATTTTTTTGTGTTAATATTGTTGTTGGGAGTTAAAACAACGCAGGAGTGGCGTGCTATGCCAAGCAAGCTGTTTTCAGCTGTACATAGTATTCACACTTTGTTTTAGAAATATTACCACAACTGCTTTAATTTTCTGATCTGAACTCTTTCTAAGGTTTATGGGGTGGATTACAGTATTATCCAGTATTGTATAAAAAGGAAATTTAATGCATATGATATCATGGCTGCATATCCTATCTACTGGCTGGAGTAGGGGCAAAGGGAGAACCACTACTGGGGAAAGAGGCAACATCTTCCAAGACTCATTTCTGGGTTTTAATCTCAGGGGTTAACATATGGGGTTTAAAGCATGGAATTACTGTTTTTCTGTGAGTAGTTGAAGGAGGATTCAAGGTCATGATGCATGATGAGAACTTTCCCTCTAAAAATAGCTTAAAAATGAGTCAAGTACCATTTTGAAATAATTTTCAAAAATTGAGAAATATACTGACATTTGGAACTATTTTGGTAGCATTCCAACATTTGATTAGGGAGCTTTGGAATGACAAATGAATGTTCTGTAAAACCATCAGCTGAAACATGTGGGTAGTTTTACAGATATGAAGGGATTTTTCACATGTCTTTATTAATACTCGGGGGGAAAAAAGTAAGATAGTGGGGATTTTTAGCTGATTCGTAAACATAGTTTTCTCTGTGGGATTCTAAGGATAATATTTTTATTTTGAAATTCTGGGGTTTCATATTTAAAAAAAAATAGCATTATAGTAATGGCAATGCATTTAACTTTTAATGCTAATTACAGAGTTACATATCCAGTGACGTTTCTAAGCTATCACAATGTTATAGTTATCATAGAACCAGTTAAGTTATGAACACATGAAACTTGCTCTTAAGACAGAGCCAAATCTGTTGCTTTTCTGATGCAGGCTAAGCTTAATCTTTGAAAATTAGATTTATTCTTACTTGTTGTTTTTCAGAAGTTTACCAATTCCATGTTTGTGAATTGTCTGAAAAACTACTAAGAGTTGTCATTATTTGAGTTTTTGGACAACTACTTTAAACAGCTTTTTTTTATTGTATGGCTTACAAGGAATATCATGGAAGTATTTGTTACCCCGAGACTGAAGTGTTTTGATTTCTTGCCTGATATAGGTTTTACCCAGTTACATAACAATAATTTTACAATAGAATTTTGAATGCAGTTGCATACAGTTACAATTTAAAAATAGATTTTTTCACTATGTCTCTAAAATACTTATTTTAAAAGTACTGGTTTTGGAAGCTTCTTTACTAGTAAGTGCACTTTCCAAAAGTGTTATCATGTATTCATAGACAATTGTTTACCAAATTTTGTGTTCCAAGAGAGGAATTAAGTTAAAATACAGTTCACAGTAAGATCATTATCATCATCTCATAGCATCCTGATTTATGCAGATGTTATGTTTTCTTCCAGAACAAAACATTGTAAACCAGAAAAAATCAGCAGCAAAATTATGTTTAAATTAAAGCATAAGAAACACGACAAAGGCATATCTCTAAGAAGCTGGTTTAAAACCTTTTTTTTTTTTTAAATATGCATTTTAAACAGGTTCATATGCAGCCCCTTGGCCTCTTGCTTTTCAGAAAAGTTGTATGAGTTCACCTGCTGGGAAAATGAATGTTTCTCATATTATGTTGCTTGTTGTATTTGGAAAGTGGCCACATCTACTGCTTTGCTTACAAATATATCAGCACAAGCATCCACATTCTTACTTAACAATAAACAGTTCTGCAAGTACCCTTGGCTGGCAGTACTTTGCTGCTTTCCAGTTATATATGTTGTGCTTATTTTCTTTGCATTACTTCCTTGTGCTTTTATCCTTTTGAATATTTTCTTCTTTTTAAAAAGGGAATGATAGCTGAACCCCTTGAGTATTTTTAATGATGATCTTCCATGCAGTCAAGGCAGAGTTATGGAGCTTTGTGTTGGAGCTTCGGCAGCCCTCCATTGCGCAACTACTGGATTCATATACAAGTACCTGATGAATATAAAAACTTACTCTGCTTTTTTACTGATTATATGTGATTTAAAAATTCTGCAACAAAAGAGAAAGCTCTAAAATAAAAAAATAAAAATAAGTTAGGCTATTTTAGGAAATTGGCAGTAATATAAATGGCTTCTGAGTTGATGCTGCTGCGTATTGTCTGCCCAGTGGAAGTGAAGCCACTATTAAATCTAAACTTTTAAATTTCTTCTCTATAATAAAAAACTTTCGCTATGGACAACTTAATATTAACAATTTGTAAGGGAAGATAATAAGCCCTAACTGAATTTAAGTAATGATTTCCAAAGTAGAGCTATAAATCTACTACAGCTGAAGTTCATAAGGTCTCAAAGGAAAGGGAACTTATGGCCACTGAAATGAATAATCTGTAAACTGCTGGTAATTCACAGTGCTATTAAGAGTAGTAATTTCTTTGATAGGAGCCTTTGAGTTAGAATATTAAAACAATTGAATGATAAGCTAATACAGCAGCTCATACATGTGAAATTCTATTACATCAAGTGATTTGTGTTACTTCTCTTTCCTGCAGCTCTAGCAATTATTGTAAATCTTAAGTAGTATTTTAATCCTCAGGACATACTATAAATCAAAACCTGTATTTCAGAAATCATCACCTGAGCAAGTGAGGTTGTACAGAACGTCACTATAATAGGAATTGACAGATAGCAAGTTATATTTCCACGCTTATCTTGGGCTGAAATTTTCTTTGAAAGGAGTATACCATTTGCCATAAACACCACACCTGTATTGGCTTTTCAAAACCATGTCATCCTGGCGTAGTTCTACTTCTGTTTTAGGGCAATGAGAACTTTAACTTTGCATTTGGTGAACTAAATAACAAATTAATACTAATTACAACTGAGTGAATACTTGAGCTTTTTCTAGTCCAGGTCCATTCTTGCCTTATGATACTAGAGACCAATAAAGGAGTAGAGTGTTCAAGACCTTTACATATGTGCTGTTGGACTCAACAGGAAGATTTTTCTGCAGACTTGGTATCTAGAGCAGTGAATTAAGTCATTAGGAAGGTACCCAGGCACATGAAGGATGCCTGGCACAAAAGCAGCCTATGGACTGGAGACTCTCTCCAACCTGGAACAGGCTGAAAATCTCTTGAGAAGAAATTGACTCTTAATCTTACAACATCCTTTATTTTCTTGTAAATTCAGAAGAGTAAAGGACAGAAACTGAGCATTTCTGAGCCAGCGTCTACCTGAAACGACAGTTCCAATAACAGCTTTACAGTCTTTTAAGGTGTTTTAGATGTTTCACACTTGACTATATCCTGAAGTTTTCCACAAAAGTGGATTTGGAGGAGCCTGGGGAGCATTTTCAGCCATGTGTTAAAATACTGAAAATGGTTTAGTTTCAGGGAAGAGGTTTTCAGTCCCATGTCTTTCTGCTTATGGAGATATTGATGCACATAAAATTGTTCCAGTGTTCTTCACAGATATGATCTTGACTAAGATGCTAAAACAGTATTGAAATAAATTATAATTCCCTTCACACATTTCTTGCCTAAGAATTAATCTTCTAGGTATTGTTGACAAGGGAACAAAAGAAAGGCAAACTTTTGAAATGATTTTAACTGCCTAGCTCAAAACTTTGCAAAAACACAGCATCCCTTGTAGAAATTTTAAGCTTCCTCTGAGGATTGTGACAGGATTCTACTATATTCGCTCAATAATCTTGCCTCATCACTTCCAAGGCCTTCATGCCCAGCTCAGCAAGGCCTTGATGTTACAAAGTCCTTTAAATTTTACCTAAAGGGAACTAAAGCCCTTTCACACTCCAGTCCAGCTTTTTGTTTCATTTGACGTTACTCAATAGGTTTTTCCGTGTCTAAATTAGGACAGCGTCTAATAGCTGTCTGATTGCATTCATCATTGCTACAGCCTGACAGGTCTGCAGCATGAAGGTCATATCAAATCCCAGTTCACACAAGGCAAAGTTCTGATTTATTTCCGTCCAGAACTCTTGCGAGGCAACCACAGACCCCTGGAATTGTTTTACACGTATATTCTGTGGATTATTGGTTAGAATCAGACCTCCAGAGGTAGGGGTTAGAGTTTACTTAGTCAAAGTCTTGGAGTACTGCCACTGGTATATACTGATAGTTAGTTCTCTTACTTCTTTGGGGGGATGAATCTTCAGTTTTTGTTTTGCTGTGTGTGTTTTCATACATTTATTTTAAACCCGTTATAAGTTTATGATTGCTGATTGACCTCTAGGCCAGTGATATGTCTTTCCAAAGAGGTTTCCTTTTAGATAAGTTTATTAATAATATATTGCCTTATAGTGATGTAAATGTGATTCCATTAAAAATTCATGTATGATACACATGAAAGGGAATTTAGACCTGCAAAGAAACGTTTGCACATCCTTTTCTGCAGAGACTGAAAAAGTAGTTTTGTCAGTGATGGGTAAACTTGTGTGCTGTTTATAGAGAAGAGATGGAGAAATGCTATGTTACTCGCATTAGCGGTTGGTAATCTCCATTTACCTTTTTCTACAACAGCAGTGTTTTTATCTTTTTAAATGCTGACATGCTGTCATGGAGTACATCCAGGCACTCATCAAACTGCAAAATTGAGGTGACATAATGTAGTCATCTGAGATTTCGCTTCCCGACTGGTGGCACAGAGCTGTTTAACTGCCATTAGAGAATCGAGAGAGGGATGAGTAGAAGAGGAGTGTCTGTTTAGGGCATGCTGTCCTGGTTTCAACCAGGGTAGAGTTAATTTTCTTCCTAGTAGCTGGTACAGGTGTTGTACTTTATTTAGCATGAGAATAATGTTGATAATGCACAGATGGTTTTAGTAGCATTGAGTAGTATTTAGTAGTATTGAGACTAAGTCAAGGATTTTTCAGCTTCTCATGCCCTGCCAGCAAGAAGGTGGAGGGGGACAAGAAGCTGAGAGGGGACACAGCCAGGAGCAATTGCACTGTGCATCGCTTGCCTTTCTTGGGTTTTATTCCACTCTCTTTTTGTTACCTTCCTTTTCATTACTATTATTGTCGTTGTCATTATTACATTTTTATTTCAATTACTAAACTGTTCTTATCTCAACCCGCAGGTTTACTTGTTTTCAATTCTCCTCCCCACCCCATCGGGGGTCAGAGGAGGGGAGGAGTGAGTGAGTGGCTGTCGTCCTTAGTTGCTGGCTGGGATTAAACCACAACACATACTTAGTAGTCTCTTGTTGCCAAAACATCTTTAAAATACTGCAGTTGGCAAAAATTAAAATACTCCTTAGGCTGCTGTGAAACCTGCCAAAAGCTGAACTGGCCTCTGTTAGACTCTAGAAGTTAGGGATAGAAAGAGCAGGGACTGTGCCTCTTAATACGTCTTCTATGCTATGCTGCTCTTCATTCATATTCCTCCTGAGTTCTTGTACACTGTGCGATGCACAAATGTTAATATATGTCACTGTTGGAAAAATTGCATGTGAAATATGGAGAAATGAAAAACACTGAACAGACCCTGCAGCTATCACCGTCAGTTGGATTTCACAGAGGATCTTGAGTGATAGGTCAGCCCAAAATTCTTCTTAGGGGCAAGGATCTTGTCAACATTGAGCATACTGTCAATCTGGCTATTTAAGTTTGTTGTTATTTCTTATAAGTCAAGGACTCAAAGACATTATTCTCTGGTTTCACTAAGGCAAACCTGTTTTCCCTGTGTTCTCAAAGGAAACTGCAAGAAGTTCTGAGTTTGCTTCACCCACTTCTTTAACTACCCTGAGATAAAGTTTGGAAGGTTGCATTCCTGGAACGCCGTTGCATGGTTGAGAAAACTAATTATCTTCCTGTCAACACTACCTATGCTTACCTCTAGATCATATCTGTCTTTATCTGATCTTTGACACTTCTCTAAAGGGACTAATGGGAATATCCCTAGAACTCCCAGCTCTTCACATGTGCTCACAGAGCCTCTACTCCTTTTGATCTTCCCAAGATCATTTTGCAGTATAGCTCATGTCCACACAGGTTAATGTGGACAAGGACAGAGCTCATTTGTATGTACTCTAGCAATTTTTAAGTGGCTTAATGCTTCTGAGAAGCAAGACATCAGCTGGTGTTTCTAGCATATTTGGCAGGGAGCTCCTTTTGTCACTATCATGTTTGTTACCAATTCTTGGTTAAATTTTAGTTTGTTACTAGTTCCTTCCATGTGTTAGTTCCTGCTAGGGAGTATAATAACACGGAAAGGGACCAGCCATATTCTTCGCTGCAGAGGGGCCATTCTCTCCTAGGAAATATGTGTTCAGCTCTTCTGTCTTTGGATCTCCCCCACATACTGTGTGCTTGTTACCATCTCAGTGACATCTCTCTGATTAGAGTTGTGTCTCAGCACAGTCCCCTTGTTCTGCACCTCTCCTTGTATCAGTGAGATGCTGGCAGTTGGCAGCTTCCTCAGTGCAACCCATTGCTTTCCTGGTGTCATTTGTCAGGAAAATACAGGCCACAGTCCTTCAAATGTAGTCCAGTGCCTGGGTTGAGGCATCGTGGTCAGTGTGCTAACGGGTCTAGCCCGGAGAGCTTGTGGGTTAAAGAAAACCTGACATGAAAAATAGCTCTGCTAGTGCTAAGTGCCTTTAGTGTTTGGTATTTTTTCTGTATGCTGCAATCCCTGTCTCCTCTTTCTGTATACCCCCCTTCAAATTTCCTGGTGAAACTATTCCCATTTGTTCTTCTTTGTTCCCTGGCTACAAATTACTTAAGCTACTGGTTTTTCGATCTCTCCTCCTGTCCAGCTAAACCCTACTTCCTTCAAAATGGTGAGAGTTCATTTCTGAGCACTGAACTCAGACTCATCATACCTAACATGAGAGAGTATTACAGACTGAATAAACTGCAAATTGCATCCTGCCAATGAAGCAATTTATTAGCAAAATTTGCTTTAAAAATTGAACTACCCTAGGCCCTGAAGTTTGTTTTAAAAATAGTTATATTGCTAAAGCAGAAGAATGGTATGAGAGCTGTTATTTAAATGGCATCCCCTGGCTTTTTGTGCAGGCTTCAGGGCCAGTAATGGTAGGCTCTAATAACTCTTTTCCCAGCAAGCCAGGTAAATAAGCTCGGTTAATAAAGACAAGGAAAAAGAAACAAGCTGTACCTAGCACAGTGAAATTGCTAATTTCAACTGTTCTCATCTTTTGGGCTCATAAAAAGCTTTCTTTTATTATTATGATTTTTTTTTCTTTTAAATCCTGCCTAAGTTTACTTTTATGCAGAAGGCTGAAATGTGTGTGAAGACTTCAGTCTCTTGACTAAAATGCACATTAATATATTCCATAAAAGACTCTCTGGGAGAGAGATCTTGTATTTTTTTTTTTAAATGATATAATACATGTACGAATGTGAAGTGAGAAATATTTAAATATTAAGGGTGAGAGAAAAGTCAGGAAATATGAAATTGATGTTTTATCATGCGTCTATGACTGTTGTTCGTACTCCACAAAGTCATAACGTGAGGATTCAGAGCCAGATGTTATAACTTTCAATTGCCATCACCTTCAGTGGAGGTTCCCAAGGTAATTGCATGGCAGCGTTGCCTTGTCATTGTCAAGCGTAGATTTGAGTCTGCTACAGATTGTTGGTTTATATTTCTGGAAATTCAAGACATGATTTATGGTTTTCTGTTTTAAAGGGTAGCTGGAGAATTATCTTTGGCAGTGTAACATTTTTCTGTGTAAGATCACTAAGTGAGGCCAAACTCACAGCTTATGATGCTGAGAGACATAATTAAAATCCCAGTTTTGCATTGGTCATTATATCCGTAGCACAGAAGAATCTCCAATTCTCTTGTACTGCTTCAGCTCTATCCGTTGGGAAATAGATTCTGCATCACCCTTGCACTGGCATCCTCTGGTAGTCTTATGAATGACTGTATTATCTGTTAAATTTGACATGTTCACCAACTATTTAGCACAGTGGACTTGTTAGCACAAGGGATGCTTTCAGCGCAACTGTAATATAAATAAAAATAGATGTTATATGACCTTTGCACAGCTAGATGCAGCATACTTTACATAACCAGATTTTCAAACACAGAAGATCTTATCCTGTCAGCTACTGGAGATGAAAAGAAAAAGAAAAAAACAAAACCAAAAAAACCACCCATGCCAAACCTGCAGAGGGACCTGCAGATGAAAGATTAAGCTACAAACAAACATTTTGTTTTCCATTTATTATGAGTCAAATGCTGTCTAGGTTTGAGATCCTTGTTTCTCCTTGCACAGAAGAGAAAACCGAGGACACCAGACAAATTGTCTTATCCTCAGGAATTCAGTACAGGCTTTACATAACAGCGAGTGCTCCAGCATGCTGTCTGCACAGGTCAGGTTGTGAGGAACCTTGTACTCTTTATGAAAGTCCAGGGTTTCACATCTAGGGTTTAGAGAAGTTATTCTTCGTAGTTTTCAAATTCAAGTTCATAAGGCAGTTATGGAAAAGTGCTTTCTGTTTCCATATCTCTTTGCTTTGATGAAAAGCAGCTGACAATATCATATACAACATACAGCAGGATACAGTGTCTTTGCAAATACTGTGTAGTTAAGGGTTAATTACCATACACTTTTCTTACATTACTTAATAGCATGCTTTGGAAACAGTGGAGAAATTCCACTGAACATCAGTCATTGTCTAGCGTTGAGTTTCCAATCCTGTGCTATTTCATCTGTCAGAAAATAAAATGATCCTTGTAATTTTCTTGTTATTGCTTGACCTTTATAATGAAAATTACAAGGCTACTTATTACAGAGTAAATATAGTGCTCTTTGAGAAATATTTGCCCTTTAGAAGATGAAAGGGAGGAGGCTGATGGTACTTTTCTTTGTTCTTGCTATTTGTTTGCTATCCTAATCTTTTGTTCCTCAGCTTCAACTTTCAGATAAAAGCTTTTAGTTGTTCATTTTCACATGTTAGTTTCGGATTATCAGATTTTTGTCCATTTTGTTTTCTTCCCTTATACCCCACACCACAGCTTAGCTTCCACATCCTTAATTCCTTACAGACGAAGTAAGTCATTCCATAGTGACTACTCTCTGGCAGGACGTGATGAAGCAGTGTGACCCTGGGGCGGCAGCGAGGCTTTGCTGTGCCGATGGGTCACACTGCGCCGGGTCAGCCGTAGCCCAGTGATCACCAGAGAAGTCCCAGTGCTGGGGCAAGCTGAGGTGGAGCCAGAAAGGCAAGTCAGGTTAACGGGGGTACATGGCCATGGCTCAGGGATGGCTGCAACACTGCTGTGTGTTGCTCAGGAGCAACAAACTGATTCAGTTTACGGAGCTGACTGTCAACATGACACTACTAGTATTTCTGAACACACTTTCCAGTAAGGCTTCTTAAGAAACAGGAGTGGCGTCGTTTGGAGTGTACAATGGCAAAAGCAGGCAGAGTGGCACTGGTTCTCATCTGTTGCCTCATTTAGTTGGCATCCTCTTTGGATGGTTCAATGAAAATATCATCTGAGTACTAAGTGAAAGTCAAAAGGGCAATTAAGATCTTGGGAACTATTAGGAGTGACAAAATGTTATTTCTCTGTGGTAAATTGAGAGCACACCCTGCTCTGCACATACCAAGCGCCTCAGAGCAAGAAAGTGCTAACTACAGTCTAAACACAGGACAGCAAAGACAGCTGGAGGTATGGAATAGTTTGTGTGTGGTGATATGCTTATTTTTCTGTTCTAACAAGAGATATCTGGATCAAGATGTGATGGAGTTTTCTAAAATCATGAGGGGAGTGAAAAAGATAAATAGGGATTTATCCATTCTTATTATGTGAGAACTGGAGATATCTATGTGAGTGTGCAGATATAAAGCAGAGAAAGCTCTCCCACTGCAAATTAAAATTGTGGAAGTTATCACTTAAAGATACTGCAGAGAGCAAAAGTATTCAGGGTTCCCAAAGTGACTAGATACACTGAAGGACAATTCCGAAGAATGGTGAGGAAAGAATGTGATCTGATTGCATCCTCTGTTGCAGAATGTCTCTAAACTGCAGTCTGCAGATAAGGATGGTATACAGAAATATTTAACTCTTTTCTTGGTTTCCATTGCTTTTCTTATAGCATCTGTTATGGACCTGTGCCAGAGGCAAGGTACTGAAAAATAGTTTTGTTTTTTTTTTAGGTTCAGTACATTTATCTGTAGTGTTTACCACTGGCTCTGGCTTCTCCCAGACCAGGGATCTTTACTTTCTCAGAAGGGACATAAGGGAGTGGAAGGAGGAAGAAGCAGGGCTGGATCATTTCCGTCTTTTGTGTGTTGTGGAGCTCAGTGTTGCATCTGTGCCACAAGTGTGTGTTGTGTGCAGCCAGTATTGTGGAGATCACAATCTAACCCAGTCCTTTCTTGCTCTTGCTGACCTCTGAGATGATTTTCCCAGCTCTTTCTAGCAGACAGTAATGCTAAGAGCAACGGTTCTACAGTATTGTCAAGCCTATTATTTTGTGGCTGATACAGATGGATTACTAAGACCTAACTTTGAAGGTAGTTAGCTTTTCAACTATTTGGATGGAGGATTGGCTCAGCTGGGGAAAAAAATGCAGGCAATTATTTCTAACTCTGGGTTTCTTCTTTATCTAATGTGCAATTTTCTGAAATACTGCTGTGTCTTTTATCAAGAAATAGAGGCTAGCTGGCTTGGAAAATCTAAGATAAGGAGTCTCTGAGGCAGGAGTAATTGGTTATAGTAGATTGGGACAAATTAGAATGGAGCTCGGCAGAATTGTTTACTGTGCTGTGTACCTGCCACTTATTTCAGCCACTTCCATCATGTTTTCCTTTGTCTCTCTTATTTATCTATTTAATATTGGGATAGCCATTGACATTAGCTTACTTTCCTACATGAGACTCTCCTGAACAACAAAGAGACAAAGCATTAGCCTGAAACATAAAAATGTCGCATGTCCCCTTAGATTATGCACAGTCTGTCTTTAAATGTTAGCATTAACCTTCAGTTCAGTTGGATCTGTAGATACAAGACTGAAAAAATGCAAACTGACACTATGGTATATTTTTTTCATTGCAAATATTTATGTTTGTCTTCAGATTTTATTTTACAGGTACAGAAAGAAGTTAGGAAACTATTATGAGAGTTGCTGGAGATTCAGTTGATTAAGCACCTGTCACCTGAATCATTTTTATATCAGAGCTCTTCTAATTCAGTAGCCATTGCACAAAAAACCATCATTGTACCTTTCAGATGTTTGCTGCCTTGATTTGTTATTGTCCCAGAGAAGGAGGATATAGTCCTAATGATCTCAAGCGTGCTGTGTTCCTGCAGCTCACTCTCCATCAAATTCCAAAAGTAACAAAAAATAAAAATAAAACTAGGTAATGCTCCGCGACCTTCAAAAGGGAACAATAAATATAGAAAGGGGGAAAGAGAGAGAGGGAAAGGAGATGTGCGTACCCATACCGAAGAATTTGTTGCAGCAGTTAACTTTAGCATTCAGTACCACAGATGCCTGACAGCAGCCACACTATTGACTCTTTTATAATGACTGCAACAGGTGTGAGCAGAATTGAAATGGGGAAATGGGTGAAAAGCCCATGCATGTAGCACTCATTGAGGCTACATTCATGTGCCCCCACAGTGGGTTGTTGCATGAATGTAGCGTTAACATGTCACGAGTTAGGCAAGGCATAACCAGTAGGGCAGGGAAAAGCTCTCTAAATGGAAAGTCACAGTTAGCAGTGGAAGCAGGGATAGGAAAATGATCAGTGACAGCAATCTGTAGCCAAACATCAGAAATCCTGCTTTGCTCTTTTTTTTTTCCTCTTCCCCTGTTTCCTTCAATAGACATCCATCAAACTGCAATAGGATTTCCACTGGCCAGTTTGTGTCTTGTAAATTGACAAGAGCAGGGAGAATCACTTTGCCTGAAATCCTTGCTAAATTACATGAAAACAGGATTTATGCTGCATGTAAACTGTGTAAATCCAGTCAGCTTTTAAGTGGAAACCAATTTTGTAGTGTGTAAGTATCATTGATTTGTTAATCTGACAATTTTTTTTAAACAAGCTGGTGTGGATTAGCCAGTTCTGATCGTATGTCTCCTGCAAGTCATTTGAGTGCTGGATAGCTTGGTGAGCAAAGCACTGGAAACTAACCTTTGAGGCCCCTGCCGATAAATAAATTATTGATCCTTTAAAAAGAATCAGATAATCTCATTAGATATAGTTTTCTGTAGCCTGAGTCTAAATCCTGCCATACAGAATCATTTATCATAATCGACAATCTTTTTCCTGAAGCAGGCAGGAGCTGAGCTACAACACAAAGAAATCCTGCAGGAAAAAGAGCGGTGTGAAGAATTTCCAAACAATTTGGTGCTTACGGGATGTTTTGTTTCCCCTCCAAATAATTCTATGGGCTTTTAGCTTTTATGTATGCCTTTGTATATCAAATTCTCAGTCAGGAAAAAAAAGTGTCTCTGAAATTTCATGCATGATGCTATTCTAGAGCCAGACAGAAGTAGCGGGAATTAATTTCTGATCCGTGACATAACAGACTTGACTGGAAAATACATAGCAAGGAATGTAATAGTGAAAGACAGAAACGATACAGAGTTCAGTACTTAACATATAAATGACTGCTCAGAAGTACTCTACAGAAAAAAATAGTTAACATGGTGTCAAAAGGTAAGTGTACACACGACGAGACCTAGTGTTGTTATTTTTTGCAACTGGGACTCAATGATGTACTGAAATGAAGCAAAGTCAAGTGAGCATTTTAATGACATGAAGGGAAAAAAGCTGAACCTTATGGTTAGTTTCGATGACTTTCCATTTTGCAAAAGGAAAGAAAATACAAGGGGCACTCACACCTGAGCTCTTTTTCTCTGTGCTGGGCAAGTGGGAGACTGTGTGTGTGGGAGGGAGAGGGGATTCCTGAGGCAACACCAGTTCTGGCTGGGACTGGCAGCCTGCTTAAGTGTTAGCATCAAGGTCAGAGACATTCCAGTCCTTGATTTCTAGTGTCTGCTTCAGCATTCATAGTGCCAAGCTATGTGAGTGCAGGATCCCACAAGGTGTAAATTTTCAAAAGACTTTTTTTTTTTTTTTATGGAGGGGATGAGGAATACATGCACACCCCCCAAACCCTCTCCAGTTGGAGATTGTGGGATTTCATATATGCACTTGGTGAGGTTGGAAAGTTGCTCTTATACCTGCCTGTTCTGGCTTCAGGCTCACAGGTGTAGCTGAGAGAAAAAAAATATGCATGCTCTAGATATGAGGAGTAATTCAAATACTAGAAGTAGTGTCATATAGAATGTCTAATTTAATGAAGATATATTGTACTTGTGATAATGGAATTATTGTGAGTTTAAAAAAATGTTAGACAAGACCATCTAATTACAAAGTATAGCATATCTCTGTGTAAGGTGGTAAAGATAAAAGATGTATGCTGTTGCTCTGGATTAACTCAAAAGTTATTTGTGGCCACGTAAGTAAAGACTAGAAGGAGTATGCTCTAGTATGGTGTGGCAGCTGTTCTGTGCTAAATTGCTAGCGTAATCTCCTGAAATTGCTTGCACTAGTTCACTTCAGCATACCCGTGAGTCTGATGGCATAATGCTGAGCTGTGGGGGTTCTCCTCTCCCCTGCCCAGTACATAGTAAAGCACATCCATTTTCCCCTGTGTTCCTAGTCCAGTACAGACACTGATCTTGGGGTAAATTGTAACAGCCTTGGAAATTTATGACTACAGAGCAAGCGCAGAATCCTTTTCTGACCCATTAAAAGGGCCTTACCCACCTAGCGAGGGCTGTGTTTTCCCCATTATGCACAAGGGACAAAATTCAGTTAATTCATGTATCAGCGTGATAACTAATTGGAGCAGAGAATTTTTCAGTATTTTACAGAAATCTGTTAGTATTTAAAACGAGATATTTCTTCACCAGGTAGAAATTGTTCAGCATTCCTTCATTGGTACTAATGTACCAGTTTTACCTCACGTGATTAAAGTGTTAATTCCTCTTGACTGAAAAAAAAAGCAACCCCACACTGAACTGGTCTTCAGCTGTACAGTAAAAATGATCAGAAATTGTTTTGTTATTCTCAGTACTATTTTTGAAGTCTTGCAGAAGGAGAGCCGGATGTTAAAGTGTTTTGTTTATTTTATAGAAAAATAATAAGTTGTGGGCCGTAAACAGATAGGCCATCTTTGATGTTCATTGACAGATCCAAAGCAAAGCATTCTTTATGAGAAAACACTGCATTGCTAATAAAGTGATCCCAACAGCCAAGCTTGTGCTGCTTAATTTGTTTCCATGGAGTGATATTATAATTCTGACATACTGAAAAATCGCCTCACAGAGACTCATATTGCATTTGTTGCTGAGTGCATCTTTGATATAACATTTGTTATTGTAGTGCTTGGGGTGTCTTCAAAGGAGTAATATTCTAAATTAACCTGGCTGTATTATCCCTTTAATGCAGAGTGGAATTTTGCATTAAATTTTCAGCTTATTTCAAATGTGTTTTGCTAGCTATTCGTCACGAGTGGTCTGTTCAAGAATAGAGCCAGTATATCAATATAAAATCAGAAAAATCCTTAACGTTGTATATTTGGGGAACCTCTCAGGTCATTCCAGTTCTTTTCTGTTGGATGAACAGACAGCATGATCTCTTGTATTTATGGCTGCGCGACAGGATTTTTTATAGTAGAAACACGAATCACTGTTTGTAATGCAGGATTAGCCTGTCTCGCACAATGTTATTAGAATTAGACCTGACTAGAGAGTGACTTAATTTCTTTTCCTTCTCTGTTTAACTTTAGTTTTCATCCCACACCAGCTTTTGTACTCCCAGGAACACTCTGTCTCTTATGTTAGAGTAAATATTGAATAACATATGTATTATTTGTCTGGATTTGCACAGACTAAAAATGAGAGCAGTATGTAGCACCCCCTCTGTGGGCTTCTGTGTTCTGAGCTGCCAGTAAAATGTAGAAAGATTATACTATGATGTCCTATTAGACCTCAAGACTGGAAGGACAGTTTGTATAGAACACAGGCATTTTTCATAATTATGTTGCCTGCAGGGTTACCACCTGCCCTAATTTGATGTGATTAAGGTGAAATGCAAAACCATCCTCATTTCATAAATGGAACTTTGCCATGTTCCCTCACAGAGCGCAATAAAATGTGCATACATGTATTGCTGCTGTGAAGGAGGAAGAGAAATATTAGAATTAGTTAACAATTAAGATTTCAGCTCTGTTATGAGAGTGCAGGTCACTTGCAGACAATTGCTTCATTCTTTAGTGTTCTGAAAATGGTTTTCTGTCATAAAATCCCTATGACAAAAGAGAAGATCATAGCCATTCTTCCAGATATGTCTGTACTATTCCGTGAGACATAATATATTCCATGGCTTTTTAAAATTCTCTTTCGGTTGGGTGGGCTTATTGTCCATGAACATTTATTTTTAGAGTAGCCTGGGCTTGCCTTGTAGTCTGAGTCATTTATGTAGCAATTTAAATATTTGTCTAAGACCTCAGTGAAAGGCTCATGTTGAAGTCTTATAAATGCTGCACAGATTAAAGGAATAGCATTTCTTATAAACTGTTTATACAGAATGACGTCACATCCTGGGGAAAAAAGAAATGCAGAAGTGGAAAGAAAAGCATTGCTGTTTCTGGGTCACTGAATGTTTTTTGCCATTCTCCTTTCTCCAATAGTAATTTTGTGCATGCTTATGCATGTGTGAGTAGGAGAGTGAGACCTACATGTGTGCATCTTGGTTTTTCTGTCCTTTTTTTTGAGCTTGACGTATTGATTTTCCTGTACTATGGACAGAAAGTAACCTTTAAAAATTGCATTTTAATATCCTTGAACAGTAGTTTTGCAATTAAAGAGATGCAAAGCTGTGTTTGTTCTCTGGCACATGGCCACATCTTTCTTGATGTTACAGTGGCTTATTCTACATTACATAGTCTGTGTAATAACCTCATTTGGTAAATACAGGTGAGATGGAAATTTATTGCAACATGAATTGCTGAAACTGTTGATTCTATCTGTCATTCCCAAAATTCTAGGAGGGTAGTTTCCTTAAATCAGGGAAAAAGATGAAATATTTACTCTCCAAATTTGATTCTTAGCACTGTGTGAACTTTGGTTTAATTTCATCTTAGAAACCTTTTAGCATTTTCTATAATGCACCTGCTTAATTCTGGCATTCAGAACTGACAGTCTTTTAAAGACTTGCCCTTCAGTAACTGGCAAATGAAATTCTTCTATAGTTATTTTTGCCTTGTGTTGACTTTTATTCAGGGACAGCTGGATTTTCCCTGAGAGGACAATCTCCTCTCTTATAAAGTCTCCACCACATGCTGAAAGCTCCTGACCTCTCACTTGCCTTCTCAAAGGTACTGCTCATCATCAAAGGCCAGTGCCAGAATGAAGGTGGGAATTTGAGAGAACAGAGTTTGCTTTAGAGATTTCAACTACTTTTTGAATAAAAGATGAGAAAACCTTTCATGAATTGAACTGATTGAGCTAAAAAACTAGTATACTGAGAGTGAAGAGCTCCTTTCAGCCCAGATTCCTGCAGTAAGATTTTAACTACCAAGGTTTGTATGGCAGAAGGTGTTGAGTCTTCCAGAAGAAGTTTAGAGCAGCTCTGCTGTATCTCAACTGAAAATCAAATCACCTGCTTAAATTAGGAGCCTTAGACTTGATGATTTTGTGGCTCTTTGATCTTATGAAGAAACTGTAGAAGTAACCACTGTTAATTAAGAAGCATTAAAAAAATAAAAAAAGAAATTGTGTTGTCTCTATAAAATTTAATTTGATAAAAGTCACTACTTGCATGGAAGGAAGTGGGTATCCTTTTTTTTCCCTGCTTCTGGAGCTGCTCTATCTGAACGGTAAAGGTTGTAGTTCAATTTCTCGTTACAGATCAACAGCACAGATTTTGTTTTGTTGCATCAGTTTAGTATTCACTGACTTTACTGAGAATTGCATGGGTGAATTTACACCTATAATTTAAACCAGAACGTCAAGTAACCAGATGGTACAGACTATTAGTCAAATATGTTTGTACTATTGCATGGTTGCCCCGAAGTCAGTCTCTTGGGCAATACTGTATTTTTTTTTAGAAAACTCCCCAACTCCAACAGACTCTTTCAACAGTCTGTCACATAGCAGTGCAGCATATACCAAAAACTGCCAAAAATAACAAGCAGTGGCATGCTGGCCTTGTGCAGCTGAGTACAATTCTGGGTTTGAATGCTCATATGACTGACTAAACAGTACTTGCTCAATTGTGGTTTAAATATTGTTTTAAATATGCAGAAAGCAAGAAAGGAAGCAGGTTCTAAACTGAAATGGCAGGTCAATATTTCTGCTGATATTTTCTGTGGTAAAGATTAAAAGAAAGACCCTAGTAGAAAATGGCTAATGTGGTTCATTACTTCTAGTCATTTGTCTTTAAAGCATCATTAAAAAAAACAGTGAGTAAGCAGCACAGTGAAGACCAGAAAGGTATGCAATGTAAGAAAGCCAGGCCAGCAGAATTTTCTCTAATCTGAGATGCTCTGTTTGCTGCCAGTCGTCAAACTTTATGTGATCCTTTCCCAGCCCTGGTGCAGTCTCTTTCCAGAATTTTTTTCACAAGTACCTTGTGAGAGCAAAAATACCTTTTGTATCCTTGGATGACTGTAAAATTAATTGCACGTAAACAAAAATGTAACTCATTCAGTTGGGCAACTAAAGTCTCTGGTAACTGGACAGAACAGGACAAGTACAGTGTTCTGACAACAAGCTTTCATGAAACTTTCTTGATTATCTTCAGCAGCCTTTTGATAGCAAAACTTTGTATAGGTCTTTTTCCTGACTTCAGCTGTCAGAAGTCAATCATGAAAAAAGAAAATAAACATAATAGTGTTTGACAGCAGTATTAATCTGGAGAAAGTGGTACTTCAATTCTGAATTATTTTTTCTTTTTTGGAAGCAAATGGATTTCTTGTTGCAGATTAAGCTTTGATAAAGAGTCTTAAAAATATCCATTACTGGCACCATTTTTTGAACAAAGTATTACGTTTTGTGTACATAGCCAAGTTTTTTGTGCTAGTATGAATATGTGTAAGCACTTGATTGTTGCTGTGCTTGTTTGCTTGAGCTGAAGAACTGCCCCACCATTTGTAGTTTTAGAGAGACTTTTAAAGACTTACAGGAAAGACCTTCACCATGTTGACCTCTGA
Organism: Apaloderma vittatum; assembly: GCF_000703405.1. Classification (NCBI taxonomy): domain Eukaryota; kingdom Metazoa; phylum Chordata; class Aves; order Trogoniformes; family Trogonidae; genus Apaloderma; species Apaloderma vittatum. The sequence goes on from NW_009717839.1 coordinate 41,175, forward strand.
GTATGTAGTATGTAAACCACATGCAGTTACTGCTTGTCATGCTCTCTGGTTTAGCACTGCCCAACTGTAGAGCTGAGCTTTGCAGTCCAAATATACGCCAGATGACTTTGAAAGCACAGAATTCGATACTTCTTCCTTTTGAAAATACTTCATTTTATATTTTTTTTCAAGGGAATCTATGTTATTGAAACACTCTAATATGTCTCTTTTCAGGCATATATTTATTTTACCTTGCTATCTGTTTATCTAGGTTACTGCGCAGAAGTATATCACCTGCAATCCAATGTTATCAAAATAGCATGAGTACAAGTGAAAAAAACCCATATAATTTTTTACTTTACTTTTTTTGGTTTTACTGAATATTTCTTACACCAGTTGTAAGGTGGCCAGTACCAGATACTGAAGAGTCTCCCAAATTGTAAATATCCTACTGATGGCACTTAACAGTCTATTTACAGAAAATGAATTATCATTTTTTTTTCTGTGTCTAACAGGCTGAATGATACTTGTAGCATCCTGATACTTATAGCATCTATAGCTAAGACTTGCTGGGAAAAGTTCTGATACCTGTAGGTAAGGCAAGGGACTAACCACTGTATATCTGTTGAACAAATAGTCACTTGATTTTGTTTCTTAGGGAAAAAGTTTCCATGACTAAACCTACCCCCTCACAACAGATTATCAAAATAGGTGTTGGAAGCAGAAGTATAATTAATGTGTCAGAGAATTTCAGTTTGTAAATGTGATTTGAATACATGATTGACATTGAGAATTCAGGAGGTATTAAGGCCTAGTGATTACAAGCTGATTTCATGAGAGGGTTTTGACTCTGGCATGTGATTTTATGGTGATTAGCAGTAATTGCTAACCAGATAAAGTTGTATGTCCACCTGAATCCCCTGTATTTTAAGACCTGCAGGTTTAAGGCTTGGAACTGGTCAAACTACTCACAGTTTTATCACTTTTCTTTATTTGAAAAATAAATCTTTCTTATGCAGAGAATGATATCTGTAATTATGGCGTAGATCTACAAATCAGTGAAACTTTAGATTTGGTTATATTAGAAAATTATTTAGGAAACACCAGAGAAAAATATCTCAATAATTTACTATTTACAGAAGTGTTGCTCATGAAGGTTGTAAAAAAAATTTTAAAAATAGTTATAATGCCCTTCTGTGAGATCTGTGAGAAAACATTTCTACATCTTTCACAATTCACAAGCACAGCGTTCCAAAGATAGGCTTATGTACTGAGAATCTGTAAATTACACACTTGCTATTATTCAAAATATCTTCTTCTCTTTTCAGTAAATTATTTATGCATTCCAGACAATCTCCTTAGTTTTGTCTTTGTTCATGTTCACATAACATCAAAAATGAGAAAAGGTTACCCAAAACATCAAAACATTTAATTAACACAAGCACTGTCAAGTCACTTCATACTTTGAAATTGTCAGTTCCCATAAGAGTGACTACACTGTCTCTAGCACAGGATTGCTATTCACTGGAAGAGACAGACAGTAGAGATGTCTATTCTTTACACCAGTATTCCAATTAGTTGGACAGGCTGGAAGAGACTGAGAAAATGACCTAGCAAACAAATGCAGACTAACTGCACAATTTCAAACCTGTTAAGTTTTACACAGAAATCTTCCCTGACTCCGTCTTCTCAGAGCGCCATTACCATTCTGGTTGTTACCCCACAGAGAGCAGGGCTCGGCTCTCCCTGCCATTC
>NW_009717839.1:42939-79441 GCF_000703405.1 Apaloderma vittatum
GCTCAACAGAGGTGGCTGGGCTGGGCTGGGCACTTGCACCTTGTGTATCAAATCCCAGCTACTGTCTCATTGCTATGTTGCAAGTACTGCCATTACAGTGCTGTATTTCACAACTTTTAGAATTTTATTTTTGAATATGCAACATTTTCCTTATCTGTACTGAAGTCAAATAGGATTCTATGTGAAGCAATCAGAAAAGAAAGAAAAAAAAAGACAAAACACGTCCGTCAGTTTTCTAAGCATGAAGTGGTTGTTCTCATGTATTTGAAACATTTGTCAGTTGCAAGCGTGGTTTAGCAATTAACACTGTGGAAAGATACCCTTTGAAGGACACTGATAGATATTCGTACATGGTTATGTTCAGAGCTCACAAAAGGGTATGTACTCTTCAGAATTAACAAGTGTTGATGCAGACATAAATTTAAGTGAAAGAAATGGAAGTTAAACTGCATAAATGTAAATGCTTAGTTTGCACGGAGTTGAATATGATGGGTAAATTTACATGCTCAAAGTGAAGCATGTACAGAAATTATTGGGATTGCAGCTGTTGGGTGAAATCAAGCTCATCTAACCTCAGAAGTCTAAAAGCTACTTCTGTAAATCTTACATAGTCACCTTAGAATCCTCAGTTAATGGAGATAAGTGGATGCCGTTTGGGGACTGTCTCAGAGAGCGGGAATTACCCTGTGGAGGGGCGTATTTCCTTCTGTTGACTAAAAGAAGCAGGCAATGAATATATTAGATTCATATAGCCAATATTTAGATGCTTAAATTCAGTGAATTGAATCTTACCCAACTGTACCATTTGGGGAGAGATGAAATTTATAATGCAGAATAGGAAATAATGCTAGAAACGTACAGTAGAAGGTGTAGCACACTATCCTACACTAGCAATACATATGCTTGTAACTACAGTCAGTGAAGACGCCATATAATTTTCTATGATTCTCTGACGCTAAAGTTCACCCAGGACCCATCCCACGCCCAGTCAGGACGAGGCAGCCAGGACTCACTGGGGCAGCCACAGGCATCAGGCACCTCCCTGGGAATGAGGATGGGCCAACGCCGGGTCAGGACATGGACCCCTCGTCGCCCCGGCTTGGTGGGACCTATGGCTGGGCAGGGCTGTGAGGAGCTGGGGACTGGCCCTGCTGAGGAGTTATCAGGGGAGGGAGTGACAGCCCCAGGGGCTGATGTGGGGTCCTGGCCTTGGGGGACAGTCAGGGCTGGTGGTGCCAGCCAGTCAGGGACAGTCAGGGCTGGTGGTGCCTCCAGAGCCTTGGCGTTTGTGTTGGTTCTCAGTCATCTGTAAATGTAACAGCGGGCATTTTTTGCTTTCATTTTGCCAGTTTATGCAATATTAAAGGGTTGATTTAATTTTTCCCTTGCCTTCTCACTGGAGTGCATAAGTTATACAAAGGGATAATTTTAAGCAGAAACAAAACCAGAAGCTAATTCTATCTGAGAAAAATTATGTGAAGACCTTGGTAATTAAATTGGTAGAAGTTAGAATCATAGTTTAATTACGAGTGTAGCTGAAAATGTGTGTTCAGACCAGTTGAAATTGGGGGATTTAGGATGTTAGTAGACATTAAACTGTAGTTCCTAAATTTTGCTTCCTTATTCTTCTTTTGGAGATATATATACACTTACATGAACAGATTAAAAAATGTCTTTATATCTCTATGAATAGAAAACCACAATATGAATTCTAAATTTAGTTGCATATTTCTGTTAACTTTGAATGTGCATTTCATTCACAAGTGCAGCATTTGGAATTAAATAATAAAGCAATATGAGAATCAAGCAGCAACAAAATTAGTCAGACAAGCAATCTGGGGCATGATGAAACATTTAAAAGGAAAAAATATGCTTAATTTAATTTAAGCAATAAATGCTTAAATAGAAGCAAAGAAGTTACTTGTGGTGAGTTTATAGAGCATTGGTGCTTTGAACTGGGTATCATCCCATCATGAATTAGTTTCCTCCTTAGACTCAGGGTCATTCCTAAGATATGACGTTAACTTTATGGGTCTTATTGCTTTGAGGTCAATGGAGCTGTGTCAGTGGAAAATGTATAAAAATACTAAAAATGTGCATTAATTTTATATTTCTTACATCTTGCTCTACCTTTAGAGCTAGCAAAAACCTGCAGCAGTCATTGTAGCAGAGAACACCTGAAACACATAGGTTTGAATTTGAGATGAAAGAAGTGTCAAAGTTTAAGGCTGGACTGGCCGCTAAACTGACAGATTCTTTCTATGATCCCCCCCACCCTTCTGAAGGATAATAGGGGAACTGGAGAGAGAGACTTTGAGGTTGGAAAAAAAAAAACTTGAACCAGTTTAATGAAAAAGAAAATAATACTAACAATAACAACAAAGATGCTGAACTACATACAAATAAATACAAGTATGTAAATATATTCAAAGATACAAATAAATATGTTAATATGGAGCCCATGCCTTGCATATGGCAGTTAGGTCCCAAGCAAAAATGTCATAGACTGGACTCAGCAGCAGATAGGAGCACCTGAGCCCAGAGTCCTGATGACAGTCCAAAAAACACAAACAGAAGCCTTGGAGCGGCCATGTCACTCCCACACAGTGAGGCAGGGGAAGACAATGTGTCCTAACAGTGCTGCTTTGCAGTGCAAAAAAAAAAAAGAGGGGGGAAATACCAGCAGCAGAGGGACAAATTACACCCAGTGAAATTCCTCCCAACACAGCAGACAGTGAAGGTCCCAGGGTTCTTCTTAGGAGCCCTTATTTACTGAGGATGTGGGAAGGGACACCATGTTTGGTCCATTTGGGTCACCCGACCCATCCTCTCCTCCCCATAGGCACAGCTGTCCCTCACCCCTGCTCCGTGATTACTCCCTGTGCCAGGAGCCCCAAAAAACTTACTCTGGTGCTGTCAAACCAGGACAAAGGGGAGCTAATAAACAATTTAGCTGCCCATTTATCAGTCTACAGATGTTCTCAGTCCTGAGTTTTAGCTTCCAATTAAAGGCTGTGCTTTTGCATCACGTCCTTTTAACACTTGCGCGTGTAATTGTTATTGATTGATAATATTTGATATTTCTACCATTTCGTTTATGTCCGTGGAAATTTCGTGTATGCTTCCGCTTTTTCAAGTCATAATTGGGAAAACGGAAAGTTACAGTAGTTGTTGAAACCATTGATTGTAAGTGTTTCTGTACTACAAACAGCATAAAAACTAATCCTCAAAGCATTTTGCACCAAGCAGCAGAAATCTGTAAAGTGCAGATTATTTATTTCAAGTGGCATGCGATAGCTCCACATCAGAGACTTAGAAAATACATTTTTCTTTTAATCTTTGGTGTTCACCGTTTGCCAGTGAACCCACTGGATGCTGTGCTTAATTTGTAAGAATTTTCAAGTTGCCAAGTGCATTTGCACATACATGAATATATTGATAGATGTATGGGTGGTTTTGTGGGAGAGATGACAAATTATTCTTGGTGCTCTTTCAGAAGCCTTGGATAGTTGGTAAAAACAGGTAATATCATTGAAGCATGTTTTACAAATGTCCATTTACAGAACAGAAGATGTAGTTTTTAAGCTCTCTCTCTTCATTGCTAGTAACTTCAGGATCTCTTGTACAATCAGCTTTCAAGATCCAGCCTGGACTCTGAAAAGGTTGAAAATGAGATTGGACAAGCCTCTGAAAAAAACGAACATAGAAAATACTGTATTTGGGAGAGGATGCAGCAATGGACCACTTAAAATAAGTAACACTTAAACCAAGCATATACATGTTTATATATACATCTAGATTTAAATTCATACTTTTACACATTTTGGACAAAGATTCTTTGTTCCAATGTGTTTGTGGTCTCTAACATGGAAGAAAGAGAGGATGCATGTAAGCAGTTCACATAAGGGAGGTTATATAAATTATGCATGAGGGCAGAATGGGGTGGATTTCTGGGAGAAATAGGCATTCACGAAATATGATTTCAAGGAGAATGGAAAGAGAAAAAGTTCTTGCTAGGAAAGAAAAAGAAAACTTTCACATCTTAAGGGATTTAGTAAATAATAAATTAGGATAAGACAGAAGAAAGAAATGATTGGTTGAAGAAGAAGCTGTAAAGACTGCAAAAAGCAGAGACAAGCAGAAAGCAGTTTAGTTGGTGTTACAAAGCTAACATCTGTCAAAGATTAACACACAGTATTACATGAAATCATAATTATCCTCCTACAGCAATGTAAAATCAAAGCAGACATTTTCAGGGAAAATTGCATGCGGGAAAAAAATTAATAATTACTTAAGGACTTGAGGGCAAGAGAGAGGAACCATGTTTTATGCAGTAAATTCTGATCTGAAACACAGAAGTCAACAGTTCTAGACTACAAGTCAGGCCTCGGGTCAGTAAATTAGGAAGGCAGAGTTGATACTGTCAGGGTTTGAATGCACTGGAAGATGGAGATGTAAATCCCAGTGAAAATGGATGGAAAAATACTACATAGCAGTGATTCTGTGTTGGAAGTGGTAAGGACAACTTTAAGTGCATTGAGAAGAAGAAACAGAATAGAAAGTGAGAGCCTAACCATGGGGGAAATGAGGAAAGTTAAAGGTGATGCAGGGGTTGTACTCTTAGATGTTGAGGAGAATAGAAATCCATTAAGAAAGAATCACTGAGAGCTAAAACTCCCACATAAAATATGTGAATATCCTTGTGCAAGAGGAGGGAAGAAGCCTGTAAAAATATCATAGGTTTTGTTAAATGGGAAGAAATAGCATTATTTAATGAGACAAGCCATTAATAGATAATTTCTACCATATGCTTAAATGTTGACCACCTAAAACCTTGGCTATCTTTAAAAGGGTTTACTGATGAAGTTGTGTTGGTGCATTTTCCACCTGTACCTCCTCTGAATGGAGAAAAAGCATTTACCATCAAGAAGCTGATCTGAATGTAATTTAAATCGTTCCCTAAGTAGAAAAAGTTATACCAATAGAAAACTTGTGCTAGTGTAATTGTGTCTGTAGTAAGTTTTTTGCCTCTTTAGTTACGTTGCTTGCAAGTATAAAGGCTTTTCCCTTTGTATCCCTAAGACAGCTATGCCAGCAAAAGTTGTGGGTGTAGGCCGTGCCTCATTGGCTTCGAGTGAAACATCAATGCTGACAGAGATTTCCTGACAACTCTCACCAAATTCATTTGCATCCTTTTAATGCCAATAATTAAGAGTGAGAGGTAGCTATTCATAGTTGCATCAGCAGAAAAGCAGGTTCTGGGGAGAACTATGCTCTTAATTCCTTTTAAGGAATTTTCTCTGTTCACAAGTAGATACTTCAATTTATGGTAAGAAGAATGAAGCCCAGATTGCTTTCACAGTCTGCACCTTTATCCCTTCCCAGAGTTAAGTCTAGTAGTGTGCAGAAGTGATTAGCAAACTTGGGTTTCATCACCAGGAAGGTAACAGCAGTCTGAACAGGTCAGTAAAATGTATAGCATCCAGCAAGACATGTTCTTTCTTACTGGCTGGTACAGATGTGAAAGTCTGTAGCAATAGAGCATTAATCTGATTGCAAAGTTCTGACAAATCACTTCCCTGCCTGCAGAAGTGGTTTTTGTACTACACCTGTGGGGGACAACTACATATTTGTGAAGTGGGTTGTATTTGTGGCAGCCAAAACTGAAGTGATCTGTAGGACCCATGAAATCATTCAGGGAATCAGGGAAAATCTGTATTATGCTTAGAAATTAGTCTAAATGTTGTGTGTGAATCACAATTCAGCTTTGGGCAGCTTCAAGATTTCAATGTGAGATCCTCTTTTAACAGACTTTTTGGTTTACACTAAGGGGCTGGCGGTATCTGGCAGACAGTGCTGCCCTTTTCATCTTGCTTTTGTTTGTAGTCCTTTGGGGAACAGGCTAAAATATTCGGAATTTAACCTTTCTAAGTGTTCTTGGTAACATGCTCGGAAATGTGGAAGGATTATTTGATAGATGATTTTCAGCATTCTGGTGCCCACAGAACCATGGCTAATCTTTCTAATCTTCTTTATCTAAGGTAATCTGTATATTCTGTTCTCTGCATCTACGTGTCTTATGATGAAACTGCACTGACAGGAAGCTCTAAAATGCCTATTTTTGTTTCTTTCCAACAGCTGGCTGTCCGGACTCTTTGATTAAAGAGCTTCATCACTTCAGAATTCTGGGAGAAGATCAGGTGAGTTAGCATCTCAAAGGCAGCATCTTAATGTCATGAAAGATAGACACTAATGAGAGAGTTTCATCTCTCTCCAGGGAGGTAGAGTGTATCTCATGACCCCCAATGTCCTGAAATGTGGGGGAAAAAAAACACACAGAAGATATGTGTGATTTTTTTTTTCATTCTATCCATCAGTCTTGACAGGTTATTAATTGGTACATCTGCTAAGTGCCACAGCTTTCTGGCTTTCAACTACAGCAGTAAACAGGCTTTCTAAAATAGCAGACAGACAAACAATCTGACTAAGGGAATGATACTTGCAGCTACTCACAATATTATCCATCTCTTTTTGTGGCCTTTTATCTCTTTTAAAAGTGTATATCTCATTCATAATTACAGCTGTGCTTTGCACTCAGAAAACTATTTCTGTAGAGGGATCTTAGGAGATTATAAGCAAAGTACGCTTGACAACACTCGCAAGGTGGTCGTGGTTATTATTTTGTCAGTAATTAAATTAATATCAGAGATATTGAGAAAATTACCTTAAATTTTGAGAGAGAAGTTGAATTTTCAAATGCTCAGTCCTTCTGAAATTCAAGTTGTCTTTGTTTCTGGAGTATCTACCCTAATATAGTGGTTTTAGAACCTAGCTGCCTGACAGAGTTACAGGCACCAGGGACCAAGGGCCTGAGAGCTCAGCATTAATGTGTTGTACATGAGAAGACCTGCATCTTTTAATGAAACTGGCAGCAAGGGACTTGCACAAGCTTATATGAGGGCTGTGACAGAGGTAGGAGCAGCTCCTGAAATGTTAATTCAAAGCCTGGTTTCTTAGGGTTTAGATTATATTGTCACAAAAACACTGTTTCTTCTCCTTTACTTGTTGCTCTCCCTCTTTTAACTACAGTTCGGGCTGCTGGTACGTTTTCTAGATTTTCAGTTTTTCTCTACCAGCCTCCCACTTCAGTTGTTTTAGAAAGCCAAAAGCCAAATTCCTCAGGGACTCAACTTTTTCTCAGCAAGAAGGAAGCATGAAGCGGAGTGTGGGAGAGTTTGTCTGACAGGAATGCGGAAAAAAAGACAGAAAACAGACTAGGCCAAAGGAAATACTGGAAGCAGGAATCTGGTGAGATTGAGGATTTAGGAAGAGGAAATAAAAGACATTTTGGCCAGGATTGATGGGGCCAAGAGACTGGTTAGAGCCAGCTTACAAGGACAGAGAGAGAGATGAAGCTTCGGGTCCCAGGGCAGATGAGACTGGCTGGTGAAAGAGGGCAGTAGAAACCAAAATGACAGGGGTAAGGAACTGACAAGAAGCTGGGACCAAGAACTGAAAGGGAATAACCAAATACAGAAGCTTGTTGAAGAGATTGGTAAATAAAGGAAGACCTGTACTTAATGATCTGCATGAGGGAGTGAAATTAAGCCGAGGAGGAGTGGGGCAAAAGGAGAGATTTGAAGGAAAAGTAGGGAACAGCTAAACCAAGTGAGCGGAAGTATGAGGGAGAGGGATGAACCAAGACAGACTTTGATAACTTCATTGGCAGAGCTCTGAGGATGGAGTTGTAGACCTCAGGCTTGCTAATGATCACTGACATGGTAATGTAATTTAATTGATGGACTTTCTGTTTTGTTTTTTTCTCTGTACACTTTTTAGGAAGGGAAGGTGTAGACATAAGAGGCTAAATGACTTAAAAGTACAAATGAAGAATTCAGACATCAGGAAATTTCAGATTTAAGATTGATTATGTAATCTTAATACTTCCTTTCTTTGTTCCACTTACCTTCCCTTACACTTTTTCACTAAGAGAGTATTAAATTATATGATCATACAAATTTCAGAAGTGGGATGTTGTAAACCATGATTAATTTCTGCCTAATAAGAAGAGAAGTCTTGAAGACCGTAGAGGTGTATGATGAGGGAAGCCTTACTAATCAAATAAACACAGTATTTTTTGCCACTCAAAATATCTTTCATATAATTGTTGGACCTCTGTAATGAAATTACTCCTCTTGGTATTGAATACACCTAAACAGACAAGAAATTTTTTGTCATCATGCATTAGGAACTATGCAGATGAAAAGTTGTTTTGCAGAAGGGATCTGACCTGTAAACATTTGCCTTTCTCTGAAACTGACTACACTGGCAGGTTATTTGGATACAGTGATTATCACTGCGATCTTAAGTAATGGCTTTGCAAATAGTGAATGTTGCAACAAGGCTTGAATTATCGTATAAACCCATACAAGTGTGAAGAATATTGCAATTATATTCTGTCCCTACAAAAGCCTTGTTATTATGAGTGTACTGATGACCACAGTAGCTCTTCTTTGAAGTCAGCATACATTTTGACAGTTAGGGAGAAGTTGCTGCAAAAACAAGGTTTAAAAAAATTAAAATCCATTAATAAAGAAAGGAATTACAGACCAAGTCCTTATTCTCATGGCCATCTAATTTCATTATGTTTATTTAGCAATGTATTTGTTTTTAAAAAAATATCTTAAATGTGTTTTTTACTGTTATCATGCATACTACACAGAAAATATGGGAATTAATTGTAACACCGTTTTATCCAGACTGCTTACAATTTTAGTATTATCAACGAACATATATTTTCTCCTACTCCAAGCAACAGTCAAAGAATAATAGAGGCATGTTACTGCTTCATGTCCAATCTTGATTTATTTTTAAAAAGCTTATGTATTTAAGGGCAGATTATAAAAGCAGAATGGACTGTTGTGATAATCTGTTCTGATCTCCTTTAGAATACACATTACATGACTTTCTTGGATTAATTCTTGTTTAAACTGGAGTATATTGTCTAGAAAAACATCCATTATTTGTTTACAAATCGCTTGCAGATGTTAGATCCTATTATACCTCTGAGTAGTGAAAGACAAAAAATTCCCAACCTCTTTTTTTTCCACTCCTCTACTAGCACCAGTATGCTCCCTACATTTCATATCTCCCATTCCAGTGTCCAGATCCTTTACATTACCAGTTCCCTTTGTCCTGTCACAAGGCAATTCAGAAAAAGCCACAATACCCCAGAAAGAGGTCTAAAACATTCGCTTGTACAGCAAAAGGGAGTCTGTTTGTCATTCAGACTGTCAGTCAAATATGTTTCAGACATAATGAAGAAATCTTTTGGTCTGATGTGGACATTCCCACTGGAACTTGTGGATTCCAGTTAAACCAGTGCCTGCTCAATAAGAAATATGATTTCACTTGTAGACATTTCTATTCATTCAGCCAAAAGGTGTCTTAGTGCTTTTGGACGTGGAGGGACACAGATCAGATTCAGTTCATGATCCATCACACTGCTTCCTGGACAGAAATCCTGTTCTGCAACTGTGGGTAATAGTTTGTTCCTAGAAAAATAACTGTACATATGACTGTGTTGAAAATTAAGTTGTTTGCTTAAACCCGCTTTACCAACAGTTCAGATGCTCCTGTAGCATGAACTTGACTGTCCATGTTACATGTTCATTACTTCCTCTTCTCAAATGACTTCCTTTTCTCGAACAAGCTTTATCAGTAATGTTCTATGTTCTTAGTTTTCTTCTGAGTCATTGATAAAAATTTTAGGTGACATAAGGCCAAGAATCAATACCTTCAGGACCTTTTTGGAAACACACCTTCTTAATAATGATTGCCCATTTACAATTATATTTTAGACCCACCAGACAGCTAAGTTTTCATCCTCTTAATATATAGCATGTTAATTGTTACCACTCTGGATACTTAATCAAAATGCCAGGCAGCAGCAAGACAAATGCCTTAGAGAAGTCTGCTTCATCAACTCTCTTACCTTTATCAACAAAATTTCAGTCAAGTTAAAAACCAGCAACTGTTCCTAAGACTAAAATCCTGGTCTCTACCTTTTGTTCATCAAGTATTTTTTTCCTTTAAGTGTTGACCATATATAATTTTTGTTGATGTCATTAAGAGAAGAAGCGTTGGAGTGGCTTGCAGGATCAAACCATTCAGAAACATGAGTCTGCCTCTCTGTCTATCCAAATAAAATGTTTCATTATCTATGTGTAAGCATTGAAGGAAAACTAATACTGAGGAACAAAAAGAAAGACTTTTTGTTTAACTCAAAACCTGAAGGGTTGCTGATTAGTCTTATATTTCCTAAAAGGAGTCCTGCAATAATAAAATAGTTGTTCAAATAGTCAAACTTCTCAGTAGTCTCCTGGCATGTAAAACTCCCATGTCTTATATTCCATCAGGAATGTACATTGTACGAAATTGATTGTAGCTTGAAAGTCTATCTTTTAAGATTTAGTTGGTGGCAACAAAATAGTTTTTAAAGAGGCATTTGTTTTTAGACTTTATGGAATGAAGTAATCATTCAGGTGTGGTGAAATAGAAGAGTATGAGCTTCCCTGGTACATGATATGCACCAGGGATACCTAACCTACCTCATAAAACCAACTTCCAGTGTAATTTGCTTAATGTGCGTCACAAATACATTTAGCAACAGATTACTACCCCTCTTGATACTTGACCCTTTGAGAAGGTGTCAGAGAGTCTGAACTAGAATAGTCTCCAAAAGCAGATTTGACTAGTTTGGTTTGGACCTCCTTTTCACAGCCTCTGCTAGTGCACAAAAGCCCGTACAAGGCAAAGAGAGTCTCCTGGACATGCAAGCCCAGGAAGGGTAAAACCTGGAGCTTTCTAACTGTCCGTAACTCTGTTGAGCTTTTTCTTGCGATTTGATCTCACTGCGATCCAGCCTGCTGGCTAACTGCTTCACTTCACAGCTACCTGAGATATGCTCAGGAGTGAGATGAAAGATTTATTATCTAGGGAGCTACTGGAGCTACAGCACAACGTAAGAAAGTTAGTCTCTTGCAGTAGCCATTTGCCCTGTCAGGCTAGCTATCTCTGCAAGTAATCGCAGATGGTTCTACAAGTGGTGATAGTACAAGCTGCTTACAAAAATATGCTAAATATACACTAACTATGGGCTCTGTCCAAGTACAGCGAAAGGCAGGTAATTCAACAAGCCAGCGTCAGAGACAGCAGAGAGAATGCTTTATTTCAGACCTAAACAATACGATGTACTAACACAGCAAGATGACTTGCACTGGACTGTTAACGGAGTCTCTCAAATGACTCTCTCTAAGAAACTTCCCTCTTCTCCCCAAAGTGATTAAAAAAAAAAATCTTGCTTAATTGTTTAGATGGAATACTGTGATTCATGAATAAAATAGCAGCTTCTTCTGAAGGCTGGAAGGGAAAACAAGTAACGCAAGAGCAAGGGGTTTGCTGCTATACCTGAGTGCCCCCAACAGGTCACAGCACAGAGGAAGCAGATGACATGCTAGTGGCAGCAAAAGAAGCTGCTAAGTAATGTATAGTTGCGCTTCTCTGCTATATCATCTCCTCTGACAACTTCGCAGAGTATATTGGCCAGTTTCTTGATATTTTGACAGGGGAATGATCAATTTTAACAGATCTCTCCTATCAGCTGCTACTCCAACTGGTATCACTGCTCACTATTTTCTTTAGAAACATGCGCATTTATATCCCTGGAATCTAAGCAAGCCTGGATGAGGGCACTCTTTTTTTTTTCTTTTTTTTCTTTTTTTTATGTTTCCTTGCCAGTTGATGAAATTTAGGCAAGGGTGTGCAAAGGTGAAGTGGGCTTGTATTAGATGTTGCTGTGAGCTGTAACTTCAGGAGATGTGGAAATCTAGTATTAAAAGAACACGGTGTAGACAGAAGTCACTTAATATTAATTGAGGTTTTAAAGGAATTTCTGTATAACATGTGCATGTGGCAAAAGGAAAGTCCACACAGCTTTCTGAATTCAGAGAGAAGTTTTCAACCTCGGAGTTCAGGGTATCAAGTGGATGTAGAAGATGGAACTTCTTCCATTTCTTGGATGACTTTGGTCTGCTTTCATGAAATGCACATGTATTCACTCTTGTGACCTGAGAAGTGGAATTTCTGGGAGCCAGTATCTGCTTTCATGAATCTCAGCTGCATGATTTACAACAGCATCAACTGAAAAGATTTCCTTGCATCAGTTACAGCCTTGGTGGTTGTTACGTGCAGGGGAGAGAGGAGTATAGATTCAAGCTCCACAAGGGTTAGAAGAAACTGGCTATTTATCTCCAGTATTCAGTCTATTCAGAATGATACCATAAATACCTGCTGGAAGATCATGAACTTCTAATGGTTTGTAATTACAGCGCCAAGCCATACACTGTCCACTTTCTTCATTGCTTCATATTGCCTCTCATATATTCAGTTTGATTTTCGATACAACTTTCTCTAATATCTCACTATTATTTGTTTTTTGTTTTCACACTCCTCACCCTGGCTTTCTTCCACATAATTCAGCAAACTGTCATCTTTCCTTTCCCCCTCTCTACTCTAGTTTAATTTTGTTCATGAATTGTGTTGCATTGGCCCAGTCAGGGGTTTCCTATGCAGATGACTACCTTACCCAATTCTTCATGACTCTCCAAAGTTAGGCAATTCCAGCCCTCTAGGAGGTAGTTCTCTTTCTTGTCTCCTTTGTGGTGATCCTGTGTGAACAAGAAGGAGCTGATGCTCTGGACTTGCTCTTCCCATCCTACCACTGGCCAACAGAGGAGCCCAGTACCTCAGGAATATTAAAGTAAGGGTGCTCTATGGAGGCCATATCAGTCCATCTCTTTTTAATCTGTACTTTAGATGACACTTTTGTAAGTATTTTTCCTAGTCCAATGAGTACTAAGGGGTTTGTATTTTAAGTTGACTAATTACATTACAGAACTAATTCTCAGGGGGTTTTTATGCGTATAATACGTATAAATAAAATGCTTAGTCTACATTATGGACTAATAGCCTCCACAATCTAATTTTGAAACACACAGATGGTTATTTGATTTATAGGAACAGTAAAAACAATTTGACTCCAGAAAGTAGATTTTCTTTCCTCTGAGACCGTTACATGCAGTTAAAAGAAACAAGTAACTGAATTACCTTTCAAAGATTAGAAATTTTGACTTTACATCTTCTGTTAAACTTTTGTCCAAAGTTCCCTTCAAGGCTACTACTGAGCAGATGCTTCTGGTGTGAGGGCGAAAAGGAAAATAAAGAAAACCATGCCCAAAGTGTAAAAGCAAAATTGAAATAGCACAAGGAATATGTGCTATGACAGGGGTGAGGGAATGGAATAGATGATCTTTTAAGGTCCCTTCCAACTCAAACCATTCTGTGATTCTATGATATTAAAGTATAACTTGCAAATTAAATAATATGGCAAGGAATCACTGTGTTCACAAAATGTATTTTGCAAGACTGTGCATCCAAGTGCATTTCAATTTTCTCTTAGCATCTGAATCTGAATGTAGCTGAAGGGACAGCAATCCATAGTTAAACTTGGTTTAGTCCTGTGTCAGCCCAATGATTTTGTTTATATTACCCTTGATTTACAACATCAAATGATTGATTTTTCACTGGTTGAAAACCTGATACCATTCTGAGACCCAAGGGAAACTATCCCAATCTGGAAAGTGGGGAGCAGGGAATAAATGATTACAATTATCCAGCCTCCATGTCTATGTCCTACTATAATTTATAAAAGTAATTTCTAAAGGCCCTGACAAGTTTCTACAAGCAAAAATTGCACAAAAGAACTCAGTGATATAGTCGAAATACCTTAAGGAGATATGAGAATTTTTTCCATTCAAAATTTTATCCCATGAAAGGTATAGGTTTGGATTGACTGGAGCAGTTCACAAACCAAGGGGAAAGTTCACAAGATGCAGTTTTCGGAGGGAATGAAAAACGACGACGACAAGAACAACAACAATAAAAAAAAATGCACCCAAAACCAGAATGCCTTGTTTATATACTTTTAGCTGTCTTAGCACTGGAGTTTTGGATTAAATCATTTTTTTATGGTCTTTTTTTTTCTTTCAAATAAGCATTGAAATGCGTGGTTCCATGGTGAACTCCGCATTTATTTACCTACCTGTATTTCTGAGGACCTTATTACAGTAGCATATACATGCCTGACATGTTTTGCTCAAAAGCTGCTTTCTAGCAGCAGTAGACAGCTGCTGATTTCTGTGTAATTTTATGCCCTTCATTACCATAGTATTTGATGTCCTCATGACTATTAATGGATTTCGTCTCTTAACACTACAGTGAAATCAGCAAGTATCATTCTCCCTCTTTACAAATGGGGAACTGATGAGAAGCACAGATTAAGTAACTTGCATGAAAACCAGAGGAAGGCTGTGCTGCTGCCAGGAGTGAAATCAAGTGCCACAAATGCCAGTTCAGTCAAATTCCCTGTATATTAAAATTTGTAAGAGATTTTTCCTAAAAAGTAATTGTAGATATTTTTCCTCCTTGTAACATGCAGAATCATTTTACACATACATGTATCTCTAAATAGGAGGCATATGGATAATAACTGAGTAATTGATATTATGAAATATTTTGAATATACAGAAGAGTTAGATTAATCTTTTAATGACAGCTCTTTATATGTACGTTATCTTGCCTAAGTTAGTTTTCTCAGCTTCAACTCTAGCACTTCCACAGGGCGATACCTATCTTAGGTATCACTTATAAGTCAGGGTGCGTTCCCTTCTCAGGACCTGGTTTCTTCTCATTCAATATATTTGGAGCCTGTATGACTTGTTTAGGTTAAATGCTTAATTTCAGAAGAGCTAAAATTGTGTGAGGTGGTTCACAGTCTAAGATATTTAGGTACCTAAACCTTGGTTTCAAAAATAGCTTAGGCCAGGTGACTTACGGTCAGAATTATTGGAACTGAAGCAGCTGTTGTGGAAGTCACTTAATTTTCTGGCAAACCTGATCTCTCCTTATTGTTCAGAGAACAGGACACTCCAGGGCTCAGTTCTTCTCATGTTGATGTACAAATCTAAAAGAGGAAAGATGACTTGTATCCTGTCTCTCACGTTAAAGGCGTCTAAGCAACCAGTACAACTACAAGCAGCATCACTATGGAAATCCAAACTAAATCAAAAGAATACTACATTGAATCTCCAATTAAGAGACAAAGTTATCCAGTGGTAGTTGTCTGCTGGAACATCCTTAAATATCTCATCCAGACGTGTTCAAAAATACCTCATGGGCTCCAAAGAATAAATATAAATCTGTGTATGTTCTGTATGACCCTGTTATGGCAAACTTGCATATGTTCTGCTACTACGCGTTTTAGTTGGCTGCTGGATTTTAAGTGAGCTAGTGTATAGGCACAAGGAAAAAGAAATTGGAAAATGACATCTTATAAATGTATCTGGACTTTGAAGGTACAAAATGATCTAGGTAACTAGATATCAAGACGTGCAAATTCATTTAGTAGGATCTCCTACTAAACTGATTGTTTGTTTTTCCTCTGTAGTGTGAAAATCAGTGGTAAGAGCGCTATACAGATTTGGCACAAGTCCTGTGCTGAAACCAGTATAAAAATGTCAAATACGTTGGACAGAGTACAACAGCTTTGTCGACCTTGCCAGTAGGTAGACAAGGCTTTTCTTTTCAGTAACATTCTTTAAGAAGACAGATTGATTCCTGTCTTAACTATCTTTCATTTTTGTGTGTCAAAAAATAGGAGAGGGAACAGGAGAAATCTCTACATGCCCTTTAATGCTAAGTTAATGACTGGAAAGCATCTACTTCTTTTCAGCTGAGAATTTATAATTGAAATGCTGACAGAATCTCAGCTACAATGTCAGTGGTGTTTGCCTCCATAATGAGAAGCTACTAACAATGCCACATCCAGCACAATGTTCCCTTTTAACAGGATAAGACAATCACCATCCTCACATTCCGGTTCAGTCTCTGCCCTGAAGAAAAATTAGGTCAGCAGAGAGTTTTGCAGCTGTAGTTACCTGTGTTTCTGTTCAAGCAGCTGTACTTACCTATATTTCTGTTCATCAGAACAGCTCAGAGCACTTGGCATGTATTTGGTGCAAGGATCACAAACTTGGCCGAAAATTGATAGAGCCCAACTTTAAATATTTATGCCATTACTCTAGCATAATAATAACATAAAAAGACACCAGTTGACTTGCTGAGCTGCCACATTCAAGGAGACTTTCCAGACATGTCTTGAGCATTTCTCAAAATACTGGTACTTTCCCTATCCAAGATCCTTAATTCAGGATTTCTGTCTGTCGTTCATACACTGAGTGATATTTTGGAGGCTTTCTCTCCTTTTAGATTTTTGTTTTTCTTCTGAGAGGAAGTTTGTTTCGACTTTTTGGTAATTGAGGAAGGTGGTTACTTTCAGTTTGGTAATTTTTTCTGCTGTGATGCAAAACTTTTGTGTCTGTGTATTACAGTGTTTTAAGAATTTGCATACTGTTTTTAAAAACTCTGTGTAACATGTTATAGAAACTCTTGCAGAAGAATCTTCTTAAATGTACCCAGAAAATATGCAGTGGAGACCCTGCCTTTGTAATTTCGAATTCTTCTTTCTGTGCTTTGTGTACGAAGTTCTGGTGCTAATACTTCAGTTTTCATTGTGGGATTTCTTTGGAGAGGGGTGTGGATGAAAGAGAGAATTTTTTGTCTGTTATCCAAAAAAAAAGGGAATGGATTTTCATGAGCAATTATGGGATAAAAGTTTATGAAGCATTAAATACTGCTCTGAGTGCTGCAACATAAACCTCTGGTTTGTTCCTTGAGCACACCATAAAGTCATTCTGCTTGTGGAGAAAATTCATACTACTGCCTTCCTCTTTGGCCTTTTGCATTTTCCTGTTTTCTTTGGGGCTGATTTATAGGAGAACCTGAGGCCTAGTTTTCAATGGTTGTATAGCCACTAGCGTGGAACTGCACCAACTCAGAACCATAGAGTGGGTGTGATTTATACGTAGGCAGCATGATTTGTACTTGCTCAGTTTATCTACAGCTGAAACCAGGGTAAGTTAGACCAGGGAAAGTTATTGCAATGGCATCAGTCATTGTAGAGTGGACATTTTTGTCAGTGGGGATGTGCTGAACATGTTATTTAATATTGCTGTGTGCCAGTGTCTCGATCATTAAGATGGGGACATTTCCATATTTTAGGCTATCAGGATGGACCGAGGTGAAAACTGCAAAAACCTCTCTTTCAGGAGACCCTGAAAGAAACTACACCTAAGATTGGAAAATACGTATATCAGAGAATTATTTTGCCAATCAGTTTCATGACATTGATTTTGAAAATAAAGTTGGCAGGGGGATTTTTATAACTCTTTAAGACATTATACTCTACTTCTAACTATAGATCCTTGAGGTTATTTGTGGATTTCTATTCAATTTTTGTTCAGCATTTATCAGTATCTGTTGCTGGACTGTATATATGATGTTTACAATGATTTTTTACTCCTGTGGCAATACAGGAGTTTTTCAGGTTACTTACAGAAACAGTCTGCCATTTTTTTTATTTTAATATCCCACATGATTTTCTGGTGGAGAAAACAATAGCTGTGAATCAGAAAAAGATGCATGTGATGTGAGTTGGAGCAGAATTACATCCCCTTTAATGACACTGCAAAATTATACACTTTTGACAGATAACACAAGCTTAGCATGAGAGACATTGGGATGGTTGACTTGGCTCTGTGGGATAGACTCAAGCTCAAAGTTTGTGGGGAATGGTGGTTTGTGTACTGTGAGAAGTTTAACACCGATCTGTTTTCTTGTAGTACAACCGATACCAGCGCTATGGGGCTGAGGAATGCGTGCTGCAGATGGGAGGAGTGCTATGTCCAACACCGGGCTGCGGAGCAGGTTTGCTTCCTGAACCAGGAGTGAGGAAAGTTGTATGTGAACCAGGCAATGGAATAGGCTGTGGGGTAAGAACATAAATTTTCCTATTAGCAGTGTGAGAGACAATTAATATTGTATGGTGTTAAAATAAAGGTGAAGTGCTTTTTTTTTCCTTTTCCATCAGCGATTCTGAATTGCCTTTCATACCAGAGTGAGGTACCATAGCTCAATAAACAGTTTAAAGATACCATCATGACTTAGGAATGATGACTTCATGGGATAGACTACGTCCATTCCAGAATTCTTCGCTTTATTTGGTTTACGAAGTTGCTGAGTAGTTACAGTAAGAAGCTGGACTGTGCAAATGCGATTTGACTTTCTTCTCTTAGCACTCAGCAAAAATGAACAGGGTCTTGAGTAAACCATTCACTTTTATATTAACATCAACTGTCTTTATAAGTCGTAGAAAAAGGAGAGAGAGAGAATGACCCATCTGTGATACTGCAGTGGCATTGCTTATGCATATTTTAAGATATATTATATGAAGAAATATAGAAATATTTTTGTTTTCTTATAAAAATTGCTTTTAAGCAGAGGAATGCACAATTAATTGTGAATTTCTGGAACAGAAAAAGAGATGACACTTGAAAATGTTTTTGCCAAGAGGTCAGATCACGTAAATCAGCGAGTTTTGGCAGTTGAAAAAACGGATACTTTATGAGAATAAAGCTTGGGAGGGAAATAGAAATATGTGGAGAGAAATCTATACGTAAAGGAACCTATTAAATGTTACGCCAGAGTGACTAACTTGTGTTTGTACTAAGTGACTCTTTCCATGGTTGGTGTTATTAACAAATTCCATGCAGGCTATGAGAGAAGAGAAAATGTCTGTATTTGTGAAATATTATGATGCTCTTGCTGCTGTCTTTCTTTTGGAAAATGGACTTTTTATTGCAGTTTTGATGTTGCCCAAACTGATACCATAGAAGAATAATAGTTTGCCGAACTAGGAAGTCGCCGTAACTTTTCTTCTATGAGTAGGTTAGCATCTGTCGACCTTGGTAAAACTTCCTATCTGTCCATGCAGTGGTGCATGTAAAACAGAGCGCTCCCCAGACTCACTGAGCAGACATAGGGCTGTAAAATAAAGCAGAAGATGGGAAAGCAATAAGGAACAGGACTGAGTAAACAGAAAGAAATGCCTCTGTATTAACTATTAGGCTTTGGTTAAAAAAGATAAAATCACAAATAATTTTACCCTGCTCCCTGCCTTGAAGTGATGAAAATCAAACTGTGTTTTGTGGCTCCATTCATCATCATTCTGAATCTGCAAATGCCCTGTAAATAAAGTGTGCGCAGCATAAAGGATTGATGTATTGCCTGGTTTAGCAAACTGCTCTGTTTCCTTTTATGGACTCTGTGCTGTGCTTGCTAGCGACTAGATCTGCAGCCTTGAGTTTAACCTCACCCTTTGTTTTGAATTATGCGATGTCTCGGACATTAGGGGATACATTTCAGTGAGACTGAAATGAGAAGCAAGAGACTGCTCTGTAAGCCAAATTTTGGTAATATTAAGGTCCTTCCTCAGACTCTACAATAGAACAGGGTGAAAAAAAAATGTGTTTTAAATCTTTCATTGTACCCTGACAAATGAAGGAAGATTTGTCACAGAATATTTCCTGTGGTGAGGGTCCCAGTACTGAAGTCAGCTGTCGGTGAGAAAGCTGACTGAGGGCAACAATCCACCTGCAAGGACATCAAGATGGTTAGGAAAGTTATTTATTTCTACTCTGTTCTCAGTAGTCACTTTTTGTGTTTTCTATTCGGAATGTTAAACTATGGTGGATATTTTCCCAGAAAAAAGAATGGCCTTTTTTAGTATGAAGGACTTCCACTCTTCTTTATGGAATCCAGGAACATCCACTTCAAAGCTCTGTATTACGTCACGAGTGTACAGAATGATTTATAAGCTCAGAGAAAGGCCCAAGATGAGGAACATTTGTCAACCCAAATAAAGGTAGCAAAAGATGCCTTGCAGTACTTTCTTGTACAGTTTAGGTTAGAGACATGTTCCTTGTTGAAACTGGTAAGCAAAGAAATGAGGAAAGCAATGTGAATCTGGAGATTCTTCATGAATATCGATGCCATTCTCTAAGCTATATTTTAGATATGTAAAGACTCTTTTGGAGTGTTTGCACCTGTGTCTTTGGGTAAAGTTCAACGTTGATAACGTAGTGCTAACAGCAGAAGTTATATCTAATATCAGTGGTCTGTTATTGACCCAAAAGCCCTTTGAGAGAAATTGTTGTCTACTGCACGGACCAAACTGATTGTTCAGGTCTGAATTGCAGTCTGAGGGTAGCTAACAACTCTCGAGTAGATGAGGATTTTGAGTAACTGATGAGATGGATCAAGGGATGGAGGAGGGATAACTTTTCAAGAGAAAGTCGAGACAGTAAATGAAAAGGGTTTTCAGCAGCCATTTTAGAAAAGGAGGGGATGAAGAAACCAGAGGGACAACAAGCTGGCCACCAGGGACTGAAGCAAAATAAATATTCCATTATTCAGAGAGAAAGCTGTGTGAGGCAGTCCCAAATGTGTAAGGACTCTAACCAGAACTGGAAAAACATTGAAAAATGAGCACGTAACTGAGCCAGGCAAAGATAGAAACATTTTACCTTCCTCCATTTCTCTGGTATGTGAAAAAAAGGAGCTAGAATCTCTTTTGCCAAGTCATTGCTATCAGTGTCAAAGCTAAATATGAGTCTCTAAGAGAGAGTTCTTAATTTGCTAAAAGGGCCTTTGGGAAAATTAAAGACGGTGGATTTTGCTTTGTCTCAGGAAATTTGGAAACAGCAATATGTGGGGCCCAGAAACAGCCTGGTAAATATCTAGACAGAACTGTAAGGAAAAAGGTGAGGAAAGAGGTTTAAATTTAAGCATTCCCGTATGTACCCTCTGCAGTTAGGCACTGCTATCTATTCAGGCTTTCAGGCAGAGAAATAGAACAAGAGATTTATTTTGACTTGAAAAGTAGCATGCAGATATCTTTTTAATGATTATGAGTAGTCGTCACCCAGAGCCATGTTGTGGTACCACTGATTGACCTCAGTCTTGCCTATTCTTTCATATATTTTATCGTTAGCCATAAATATATTAATTGATTTACCAAGATATACCATAATATGCAGTTGTTCTACCTTTATTACTATGCATCAGACCTATGTTACTAACTTTCATTGCTCAGACATAAAACTTTGACATATTTAATACGAGAAAACAGCAACAAAGCATAGAAGACAATACATATTGTACCAGCTGTCCTGGGTGCAGGAAAAGCTGTGGTAATCAAGGCATACAAAAGCTCTATGAATAAAACATTTTTGTCTTGCTTTATATTATACTGGCATATTACTTACTATATATTAAAGGAAAGTTTGAAGTTAAAAGCTGGTTAGAATGGAGCTTCAAAAGGGGCTGTACTACTTGTTTATTAAAAAATATGCCTTGGTTTTTACATATACAGCTCATCTGTCTTGCAAAACGTCCTCTGCCAATATCTTTCAGAGGAATGACAACTGGCTAATATGTGACTGCATCCCAGCCCTTGCTCCACAACAGTATAAACATTTTGCAGTATGCAATGTCAGTTGACCTATCCTTTGGAACAGGGTGAGATGGGAGATTGGGGATAATGGAGATGGAGCCTCTGTCAGTCTTTTCACCTTGAGTTTACTCATTCCTAGTATAGTCTATATAAGCGAGAAGAGGAATGTATTTCCAGATATCCTCTATTGTTTCATAGAGTCATAGAATTGTCAGGGTTGGAAGGGACCCTAAAGATCATCTAGTTCCAATCCCCCCACCATGAGCAGGGACATCACCCACTAGACCAGGTTGCTCAGAGCCCCATCCAGCCTGGCCTTAGAAACTTCCAGGGATGGGGCTTCCACCACCTCTCTGGGCAACCTGTTGATAATACCTTGCTAGGAGACTTGACTCTCGAAGGTTCAAGGAGGTCCTGAGAATACTCTATACTATCCTGAGATCTCAGTGACAATTAAAGTGGTCTTAGGAACATGCTGTCATATTTGATGGTTTTGTGGCCCTTCATTTGGATCCTCTAGTGTGAAACTCCAGTCGTCGAATGAGTATGCAACCTTACTCTAGTAAACATGCAATGATAAAGGAAGTTTTATAGCCTTGCAAAGGGAGCAGAAAATTTGGGATTATTACACTTCATTTGCACCATATTTACTGTTCTGTAAACATAATACCAGTGAAGAACATTAAGATTTTGCTAAAGATGTGTTCCATTCTAGGACAGGTGAAATTTTAAAGCTGCAAACTGCAAGAGGTCCCTGAAAGTCAATAGATATAAATAACATGTCTTCCTAGTAAATAGAATTCCTAGGCTGTTGTATTACATAGAACAAAATCCCTCAGGCAATTTCACTCTTCCCAGCGATTTTTTTCCATTGATTTCTTCTTGCATTCTTCTTCCATAGCTAAGGAAGCACATGTCAAAAGCAATTGCAGCCCATTTGTGGAATTAATAATTGTCTGCCCTTTCAGAAAGCTTCATAGAATGAGGACACCCTAAATTAGTTACATGGGAAGTGCAGTACACATTCCTGTTGTTTGCAAAGCT
Source organism: Apaloderma vittatum (assembly GCF_000703405.1). NCBI lineage: Eukaryota > Metazoa > Chordata > Aves > Trogoniformes > Trogonidae > Apaloderma > Apaloderma vittatum. Next base: position 65,513 of record NW_009717839.1, read on the forward strand.
CCTTTTCTGTGATTAATTATCTCCAATTCATGCATTTCCTAGCATGAACGTTATATCTCCAGTGATGTCTTTGTTAAGCACAATAATGTGCATGTAGGCAACTCTGAATAATTGGGAAAAAAATATTTTGTTTTGAGGAGACAAATCTGAATTATAAGTCCAAGCAACAAGTTCCAATTCACTTAATTTTGATTATGACTTAATTCAGATTATGATTTTGTTAGTTGAGTAAGTCCTTCTAAACTTCTGGAGTGGAGTTGTTTATTTTTGGGGTTTGTATCTCGGTTGCAGTGCTATGTGAGTGCATCTATACTCCCTCTGGAATCTGAACTAGCTCACAAATACTGTTTCAGAAGTATTTAGTGTGTATGAAAGTGCATAACAGTTTGTAAAAGTACCCCCACCTAAAAATGAAAAGCAGTTTCCACATCTGGCAGTTTTAAGTCTTTTGTTGTAAAGATCAACTCTAACTCAATGTATTATCATGATCAGCATGTACCATCTTTGTGCAATTTCTATCCCTCTTGTGTCTGGTGGTTGGGACTTTGTTCCATATGTATTGCCTGATCAAAATATCTTAAAGTGTCACTAAGCCATAAGACTTCATTTTCAAACAGACATCTGGGAGTAAATGTTTGGTTCAAGACATGTGGTTTGCTTCTTTGTTAGCAGTACCATCAAAATCTTGAATATGTGTAAATAGGCACCGTTAAAGATACTTCAGGATATAAACATAGACAAGATGAGTAGCGGTAATTCAAGACAATCTTTGAAAATACTTGCACTGAAGAAAAATCTTTTTAATTTTATAATCAGATGAATTTAAGCTCAGAGGTGAAGAAGGACTGTATGCACAATGATGAGAAATTTTGTCTCAGTTTTAAGATGGAAATGAGAGTTGAAGCAGGAGCAGAAATAAGAGGCTCCAAGGTTTTGAAAAACAGAGGAATAGTTCAGAAAAGACAAGACCTTGTGGCCTTTATGTCATTTGCAAAACACCAAAATGGAAATAAGAGAGAGTTGCTATCTAGTACCCATAGGAAAATTGAAGGGTTACGTTATGTTATTACATTTCAGGTATCTGTCCCTATTTCATACGTCATTAAATTTTTGCTTTTAAGAAAATTCACCAGAAATGTATTACCATGGATAAGGTAATAGCTGAAGATATTGTTGAGATTAAGAAACCAGGAGTGTTTCGTAATGTTGTATAGGGACTTTTTTCAAGGGGAATGAAAATGAGACCGACATTTTCCATTATTGCTAAATGCTGAATTGCTAGCATTGCAAAACAAGCTTTAAGCAGTAATCATGTATTGCTTTCTTCTATTGAGTGGGCTCTCTAGCCTTTAGAAAGGGGAATCTCATCTCGTTGACACATTATGCTTCAGTAGCTAACAAAGATGTTTCATTGCTAAAATATGACAGACTTTCTCAGGCTGACCAAAATTCTTTTTGGATTTCTAGGTTGTTTTCTACTAATGTTTTACAGGGTTTAAAATGAACTGTAAAAACATGAGGATTTATAAGATGTGGTAGAATGTTGATGTTTCAATAAAACATTTACCCCAGCAGGGCACAATACAATTAGCAAGCTATGTTTGGCTGTCAAGGTGCATTATTTCTGTTGCCCATATCTTGCAGTGCTGCAATTCATTGATCTGGTGACTGATATGAAACTCAACTGTCAGCAGTGAGTGGATAAAGCAATCTAGAGAATGCTTCCATTATTAATAACACGGATCGCATTAGTTGGTAGGGGTAGCAAAAGCAAAACAAATACTTTTATACAGAGAACAAATCAATTACTTGCACTTGCTTTCATAGATAGAAGAATAACTGCTTTTTCCTTTACATCCCAAACCATGGAGATCTACCTAGTTAAAATAATGTTAGAAAACAAGATGTATGTCTCTTCATCTCTAAATGAGCTAGAATTGAAATTTCATTACTGTTGTCTGCTAATTGTCCAGAATATTATGTGATCAAATTCTGTATCCCTTAATTTATATACAGTATAGATTTTCCCTGTTTTCTGCATCATGCATGCCCCTGGAAAAATGGCTGTTGTCATGCACATTGCAAATTTTATTTTGAATGTGTAGTGTCTCCAGTTTTGGCTTGATTTAGTATTCTGTGGTAGTTCACCATTTAAAATCTTTCACATGTGTTCTTAGAAAGGAACAAGGAGGTAGAGAAAAGAGATAGTTGCCTGATAAAGGGATGGAGGCTACTGGTCTCTGTAATCTAGCATGAGAACATGGCAGAATAACGCTGTGTTTGAATCAAATTATACTAGAGAAAACTAGGATAAGTCAAAACTGGACATATGGACCTAGGAACTAGAGAGGATAAAACTAGTCTCTATGAATGCAAACCAGCTCAGACTGAGACTAATAAACCAATGTTTTGCAGAGGTTATATGGTCCCAGTTTTACCAGTTTCTCTGAAATAGGAATGAGCTAAAATTACAAGCATGTGAGACCCTTTTTAAATTCAGGGCTGAGATAAGATAGGAGTTGAATTTAAAATGACATTAGTAGTCGATTTAAGCATTTATCAAATAAACCTTAGTCTGTAAACTGCCAGATCTAACAGTCTTCTGGAAGAGTGCTAGGGATTTTCATATTAGAGATACCAAACACTCAACTTTGTCATTTATTCAGTGTTCAGATTCTAGAGCTGAGGCTACCTGGCTTTCAAATTTCTTCACCTGTGGAAAGAGAACAACATCTTTCAGTAGATGAAATGCAAAATGTTTGCAATTTAAAATATTCATAGCTTACTGTAAATTGATTTTAGCACATAGACTTAGAAAAGCAGCTCCAAAAAAAAGTACCTTCCCTGGCTGACTATGATTACTTTTCTTAGGTACCCATACTCTGAGGCTCAGGTCAGGATTAAATTGACCATCAAATTTGAAAGAGAAGTCAAAATGTTCTCAGTTCTCATAGGTGGGGAGTTGATGTTTTGTGCCGAAGTTGGTAGATGAGGTACCTGCCATCTCCAGGAATTTCGGGGGCATTTCTCACCTAGATATTCTTTTTTATGGCAAGAGTCTCAGGCTTTGATGACGTCTTTGTCTATTTTGGTCTATGCCTGTGGCACACTACAGTTTAGTCCCCTGACGATTGAAGTACTCTTGAATGATTAAAATAATTGGGCTCCATGTAGCAATATCTGGGTGATATTTAATGGCTTACGATGCTCAGGAGATTATATTAGATGAACTCGTAATTCTATCAAGCCTTAAATATAAAGGAAGTTTATGACTGGAGAGGACTTGGAACTACTTTTTTCTTAGTACTCTACTCTTCAACTAAGTGCCTAGAAACGAGTCTGACAGGCAGGGGGCAATGTTTTATAATGTGGCCCATCAGGAAAGGCATGGAGTACAAGAGTAGGAGAGAAGGAGAAAAAAACTGGTTCTAGGAATCTCCAGGTAATTCTGCATGTGTAGGAAACTGAGCTCTGTCTTCCAACTTCGTATTCTACTTACACACAGAGTAAGATTATTTTCCCTTTTATGATAGAGAGAAACATTTTGCATATGATGGAAAATTTTAAACCAACATGTATTTCTTTCGGCTAATGGATTAAAAAATGCTGGTGATAGCAGTCTGTCCTGGACCACAAGAGGTGCCCAAGCTTTTCTGCTTATACAATTCATATAGAGTTTTATAACTGATAAGATGAATACAAATGAATTTGCAAATTAGAGGAACTAGGGGTTAATGGAAGGTATGGTATGAATAAACAGATCTATCTCTGAGTCACTGAAGGGGGAACAGTAATGCAATCAGCAGAGGATGTGCTGCCTGAGAGTGGTGGCCACCAAGGGCAAGATTGTAATTCTATAAGAGGCTTATCCAAGCAGTTTTAAAAAAAATTCTATATTTGAACAGGAAAGAGAAACACAAGTTGAATGCAGAAAATCACTTATAAATGATAAGGAAAATAAATGTTAGTCAAAGTAAGCTAATTTATTGCCTTTCATATGAAGTTTCATATGAAGGCTTCCTGAGGCACTTTGGATTGTGTTATTGCATTATTGTGAAATGCAAGAACTGTTTAATCAGTGAGAAATGATGGAGTAAAAAGATAGAACCAGAAAAATAAGATCTTAGATTAGAAGGAATTTATTGACTGGCGTTTGTAACCTAGCAAGGAAAAAAAATTCAAAGTTCTGAATGCTAAAGAAAATACATCCTCATTATGTGTCTGGTATAGTTCTGGCCAGCAGCCCAACTCAAAAGCAAATCACAAGGGTTGTGAAGTGAGTGCTTGAGACAGATTCTAGAAAAGCATTGCTTTCTACAGCTTTTGGCTGTGGCACTTCTAGTCTTCAAGTCATTGGATATTGGAGTAAAGAAGTGCAGTAGAGATTTGGGGCTTAAATCTATTCTGTGTAAGTACAAATATGGAAGGCAGTAGTTTGAGTCAGTTTGGAATTTTGAAGTAATGACCTGTGGGTTTTTTTACTGAAAGGAATGCCCTAATGAAAAATGTTTGCAAGTTTTTATATTTCTTCATTAGCAGAAATACTCAAAGAAAAACTCAAATACTTTATTTCTCAGCTTTACCTTGACTCTCTGAAATATGTAAAATCTCTGTGGATCAGTCAGGCTATTGGCTCATTCTTTCAAGGCTACAACAGCATTTTCCATGTGGAGGGCATAAAATTATTATTTACTGAGATTATGATGAAAAAAGGAATGGCACAAAATGCAGAGTATGAGCATACCATAAGGAGGGGTCATAGAAAAGCTGGAGGTAGTGAGAATTAACTCTTCCCTAAAGAACATCCTTCTTGTGAAGACAAACAAGAAGTTGTCTGCAGCTTCCCAGTGCTCCTCTTGGGCTTACAGCTATGTAGGATTTCTTACTGGACCTTTAAACAACAACTCTTTCAGGCGTCTTTTTGTAATTGTAACAGTGTGTCTATGGCATGAAACAAAGTGACTGCTTGTCTTTTCACGAGCACAAAACTTTCTTTTTCATTATGTGTGTTTTCCTATACTATATAAAAGCCAGATTGGCTGAGCACTCTGTAATGCATTCTGGTTAGGCTACGCCCCTTAAAGAGTGGGAGGAAAATGGCATTGAAAAGATTTAGAATATAACTAAATGTAATTTTCTTCCAGAAAATAAACAGCTTTCATAAAATAATATCAAGTAGGACAGAGTTATTCTGAGATCAACTTTGCTCATCACTACTGCTTCAGTAAGTTATTTAATAGTGATGTCACATGCAGAACTTTATTATTTCAAAACCATTTCAAAGAGATAGCAAAGCCACCATTCTACAATCAAAGATGATTTTGAAGTGCTGAAACAAAGCTGATTTTCAATTATCAGAGTCCAAAAAAAGCATCTGAAAACTGTCTTGATTGCTGCAAAACTGCTATCTTTTCATGTTGGATAACTGAAAACAAACAGATGATGCTTATGAAGCTTCAAACAAAAATCCACTTCTAACAAAGCATAAGCATAAAACCCCCTCAGCCTAAAAGAGAATATCTAGGAAAAGTTATAAGCTTGTGAAAATTAGTTTGGAATAGAAGTTGCATCTCAGCCTTAACAATGATATTAAGGTCACTGAGCTGCAGTAGGGAGTAAAGGAAATGTTGCAAAGTCAAGGGCGAACTATGGAAGTGAAGTAAAATGAAAATGTATTGACAAAATCAAATAGAAGACATCTCTTACACAGTAAACTAATAATATTCTTAATGAAAAGCAAGGACATACATTTGGAGAATAATGACCAACTGTGATTCAGTGGGAAATAATAGAAAACCAGAATGCAGTATGTACTTATAAAACCATCATGAGGGAGAAGAAAAGGGAAAATTCTGATAAGGATAATATATTATGTCTGTTGAATGGAGGCCTTGACTAAGGGCAGAAAATCATGGGTTGTTAACTGATTCTCAGTTAACTCCATTTTATCCCAATATTTCTCAAAAGTTAAATCATTCATGCCATTCAATTACTTTATTTTTTCCCCAAAAGCTCTCACATTAAATTGGCTGACAATCACTACCATGATAGAAAATCTATTCCACTGACACTTAAAAGACATAAAGGGAAGAAATAAAGGGTAAGGTTTAAAGGTATTGGTGGGTTACTTGTTCAGACTAAGTGAGCTGATTAAGCTGAGTGATTGTTTCAATTAAGAAATATCAAACAGCAGTAGTATGCTTTGTTCTCATCCCTGTCATTTTCTCTTTTATGCCAGAGAAAATAATCACATATGCAATACTAAGCAATGACAATGGTAACTCTCTTATGCACATCTGAAATAGTCATGTTTAAAAAGATTGACTTTTAGGCCACCAATCTAGAGCCAGTACTTAATATTAAATATAAACTGTAAATAAAAAATAGTTATAGGGCATGTTTTGCAACATGTATACCCTTCAAACTGAAGTATCATACGTACCCTTCAAACTAAAATGAATATAAGTTTTATTTCCTTATATTGTTTAGACAACTTCTTGTGTGTCTCTTAAATGTGCGTTTTGAAATTTCTTGATCTTTATGGTAAGGATGCTTATGTCAAAATCTTATTGAGCAGGTCATTCTGGAAAAAAATAAAAATAAAAAAGAAATTTGAATATACCAGTTGTTGGCATAGTCTTCTGGCGACATTCGACCTAAATCAGAAAACTGAAATCTTAAAAAGTGCTAGAAGGTCAAAACTGAAATCCACAGTTTCCACTCTAGGGATGTTAGGGGTAAATAGGAAAATAAGGGCAACATGGAAGCAGCCTTAACATGAGGTCTAAGGGGACCTGGTGGGATCTTACTGAGTATTCAAAACTGTCACAGGAGCACCTATATCTTTACTCCCTTTCTTGATTCAAAGAGTGAAAAACTGCATTTTGTGGGAATAGCCTGGAAGGAGGCAGCAGGAACATTCAACTTGTGTCCTCCACTGAGAGCAGTGACCTTTTGTGAGGCAGTGCTGCACCTCTGGTTGTTCACTTTGTCCCTAGTGAGTGGGTGGATATGGACAATAGCTGCTAGTAAAGTGGGGCTTTCTCCAGCACAGCCTGAAAATGCATATTCTACAGGAAAACATGTAATTTATTAAATCCTTTGAAGAGTAGGCCCAGCATAAAGGAGTAAAAGTGTAAAATAGAGTATATGTGCCTTGGCTGTACGTATTCAGAATCATGGGAAGCCTTGCCTGCCAAATGTTTGTGTAAATGAAGTTGGAATTGGGATCCATATATATCATGCGGTGCATGAATGTGAAAGGAGCAGTGGTGATTGGTACAGAGGGAATGGGCCATTGAGTGGGTGAAAGTTTTTGATGTACAAGAATTGGATATGCAAAGAACAACTCAGACATATGAGCATGATATTTTGCATGAGTTCCTGGTCATGGCAGAATTTTTGTGTGAATGTATATTGATTAGAACCTACCAAATTCTGTTTTTTCAAGTATCTAAAGTTATTTTTAAATCCTTTACACTGAAAGGCAGCTTTTTCTGAGCATGAAGTAATTGCCTAAAGTTATTCAGGAAAGTGTTTTGGCTTTGGAGATGTAAAAAAATGTGGCTGCCAAACAGCACATTGCTCTGCGCTAGTAACTCATATCAGAGGAGTGAAAACTACTGGTAATTGATGAGTTAAATAAATCAAAGAGAAAATAAACTTAGCAATAAAGGTGCAAGACAATAATAGCTTTTATATGCCACTGTGGTTCTCACCAGTGGTGTTTTCATAATATGCATCACAAGCTTTCACTGTTCAGGGAAACACATTAGTGTTTTTGTATTGTTTTTACTATAAGCCATGCAAATAGTGTTTGTCCCAGTGGGATGTGACATTAATTATTAGCAAAAGATCACTTACATGCTTTCAGTCAACAGAGAATGAACAGTTCAATCTTTATTTTCAGAGTGTGACATATAACTATTCAAAACTGCATTAAAAATCATTTAACCCATGCAGACTGAAGAGATGACACAGAGCAGAAATAAATTGCCCTAATAACATTTGCAAATGTTTCATGGTCACAAAAATGTTATCTGTGTAGTTCAAACATGTTCTCTTGCATTATGTTTCAGAACAAAACAGTATTTAGATTATGTCATATGGATGACATATGGATGACATATGGATGGCAGTAGTCAACTGCCAAAATAAAATGTTGGAATCATAGCATCATAGAATACCATGTTGGAAAGTGTCATCTGATCTATTATTTCTTGGCAAAAGCATGATCTAGAAGGAATGGTCCAGCACCCTGTCCAGAGAATCTTTGAAGTGTCCAGTGTTGGGGAACCCACTACTTCCCTGGGGATATTATTCCAATGGCTGATTGTTCTCATTGTGACAAATTTTCCTCTTGTGTCCAACTGAAATCTCTCCAGGAGTAACTTGTACCCATTACCGCTTGTCTTTTCCACGTAACTCCTTGGAGAAGGGGAGTCACTATGTTCATCGTAGCCACCTTTTAAACACTAGAACATGGTGATGAGGTCTCCCCTAAGCGTTCTGTTCTCAAGACTGAACAAACCCGGTTCTCAGTCTTTCCTCATATTGCAGTTTCCCAGTCCTTTGATCATCTTTGTGACCCTTCTCTGGACCCTCTCCAGGCTGTCCATATCTTTTTTGTATAGCAAGGACCAAAACTAAACACAGTATTCCAGATGTGACCTGACAGGCACTGAGTAGATTGGGATAGTAACTTCTTTAGCGCTGCAGGTGATGTCTTTGCTGATGCAACCCAGCATCCTGCTGGCTTTCTGTGCCACAGCAGCACACTGTGCACTCATATTGAGCTTGTACACCAGGACTCCCAGGACCCTTTCCACAGAGCTGCTCTTCATCCAGGTAGATCCCAGCCTGTGCTGCACTCCTGGATTATGTTTTCCCAGGTGCAGGACCTTACACCTGAACTTCATAAGGTTCTTGTTAGCCCACTTATCCAGACTATCCAGGTCTTCCTGCAGGGTGGCTCTCCCTTCTGAACTGTTCACTTCTACATACAGTTTGATATCATCAGCAAGCTTCAACAAGGTACACTTGCCCTCATCATCCAGATCACTTATGAAGATATTAAACAGCATTGGGTCCATATTGATCCCTTGGGCACCCCACTTGTGACAGCAAATATTTGATTCTTTTAGAGATGGAATAAGTCCCCTAAACAAAAGTAAACTAAAAATCAGTCAAAGGAAACACGCTTCTACAAATGAAGCGATAGGAAAACAGTGACTTCTAGAAAGTAGAAATAAGCAAACTTGGATAACTGGTAAGAAATCAGTTCTAAGCAGAAAAAGGGAGCTGGCAATTCAGTAGAGAAATCATATTAAGGGCAGAATGGTAGATTGTATCAATTTAAAGGAGAACTAAGAAGGGTAAGGAAAGACCAACTTGCTTGAACAATGACCTTTTTGATGACCTGGAAAGTAAGAAAGAAGTGCATAAGAAATATAAACACATTGTATTACTAGGAACAGCTAGAACAGAAAATACACAGGCACAAAGTCAGAAAGTGAAAGACATGAAAAAAAAATATTTTTAATATAAAGTCTACCAAAGAATGTTCCAAAAGCTTTCCATAAAGAAGTTATAGAAACAGTAACATGAAAGATCAGGGCAGCTGTTGGCTGGCTTCTGGTGGGAAAGGAAAATATATCATTAAATAGCTTCAAGAACGCAAAAGTGTTTACTTGTTTCAATTTTAATGTAAAGAGTCAAACCTGCTCAGATTGTTAGCAGAGCTAAAACCAGTGAGATAAAATTACAAATATCAGCTATAGTGGAGGAAGAACAGGACAGAGACATATGTTCAAATCAGCTGGCCCTGATGAAGTTTTTCCTGTGGGACTGGATGAATAAAATCTAGAACATTAATGGTCATGTCTAAGAATATGGGTAAAGAGGATTCTGAAAAAGGCAAAAACATGAGGTCTATGTCTAAAAAGAAGGAAAAAACAAACCTAAGATTTATAATTGTTAGGTTTAACTTGAATTTCTGGGGGAAAACTGTAGCAAATAATCAAACTTCTGGTAATTACCTGGAGGACAAAAAGAGAAAGTCTCAGGAAGCATGGACTTATCAGGAGTTTATCACATCAGTCTCACTTGTTATGCCGAAGTAACGGGACTTGTGGGTAGGAGAGAAGTATATGATGTCTTCTATATTGAATCTGGTAAAGCTCCTCACATTGTCTCATGTGAAATTCCCATAGGTAAACTAGGAAATACAAGATTAGATGATCATTTCAGTAGGCGGATACATAATTAGTTGGAAAGCTGCCTATAGACGATTTATCAGCATTTCTCAATCAAAGTGAAGGGACGTTTCAAATCTGCCCTGAGGTTGACAGGTTTTAATATTTTCTCTGATACTTTGATGAATGATTACAGTGTAAGATTATTAAATTTGCATAATATATGTAGCTGGGGAACAGCAAAGTTTGGAACTTGATAGCAACTCAGTGAGGATAAATGTAAAGTTTCTATACTTAAACAAATACAAGCAGCCATATGTTATGAGAGAATAAATGCCTAGAGAGAAAGCAACATGGCAAAAGATGATCTGGGAACTGACATGGATCACATTCTGACCTTGAGTCAATAATGTGGTAGTGTAAAAAAAAGTAAATGTTGGACTGAGGTGTATAAAACATAGTAATTATTTCTCCTAATCCAAAATAAGAGAGTAAATGAACAGTGAGGAAGCCTGAACCTGAACAATGGCTGTTTTCCTTTCTGATACTATGACTCAGTTGAAGAAGGCAAATGTCCATTTTAAAAGTTTTCCTTATCCAAGAAAAATGTCTTTTTTCCACTTTTCCCAGTCCACTTGGTTTTGAAGAAAATAAATCGGTGAGATGTGCCATCAACAGCTCTATATCTACTTAACTCTCTGCTCATTCCAATCTATGGCAGACTTTGCTCTAGAAATACTGAGTCCCAAATAAAAGCCAGCTGAAACAGATAAAATCTAATAAGTGCTAGACTGCAGAATGCTTATATGCTGGCAGTGACTAACATATGTAAACCAAGGGAGAATTCATATCCCTGGTGGCTTGCTAAATGCTGCTGTACAGAAATACAATCCTAGCTCAGATTGACATTAGTTCTTTGTCCTCTCTTGTGAGTTCCCGCTGCCAGAGTTTGATTAGATAATCTTTTTTCCTTCGAATAGCCAGCTGCTTATGAAATGACACTGCTGATAGTTCATGATAACGCAGAATAAACTAGCTACATCCATAAAATCACTGTGGACACTTTATGAGGGAAGAAACATTCAACTTAACTTGTAAAAAAATAAAGCTGTCTAGTTCTTACAGTCCACGATATAAGAGCTGCCAAATGTTTGAGCTGTTTCCCAGCTCTTTGGACAGTCTGGAGATTGCATAGAAGAGCCCACACTGCAATCAGACCCATTCTGCAACAATTGATTTGGTTGAGAATTCTCATGGAAACTGTGAAATTTGAGGCACACCATTATGTAAGAGGAAGGAAACTGTTCAGCTGCCTCGGTATACAGCCCTAATAATAGAATCAAAGAGAATCAGGAGGGGCTTCAGTCTTTCACCTGTCTTTTTTCTCTTCACTGAGATCACATTTTATGCCCCATAAATCTCATAATTCTTTTATTGTGTTTTCTCTTGAACTTGTGTTAAAGTGGGGAAGCAAGTCATCATCACCAAGATCCAGAAACCTTTGTATGCAAACTGTTTCTTAAGTGCTGTTTTCTCCACTGTCCTTTGGACCAACTCACTCCTTTTAGTCTTTTTCAGAATTAATCATCATCATAGAATGGTTTGAGTTGGAAGGTACCTTGAAGATCATCCAGTTCTGACCCCCCTGCCGTGGGCAGGGACATCTACCAGTAGATCAGGTTGCTCAGAGCCCCATCCAGCCTGGCCTTGAACACTTCCAGGGATGGAGTCTCTACCACCTTTCTGAGCAACATGTTCCAGTTTTTCACCACCCTCATAGTAAAGAGCTTCTTTCTAATGTCTAACCTAAGCCTACCCTGCTCTAGTTGAAAACCATTGCCCCTTGTCCTATCACTACATGCCCTAGTAAACAGTCCCTCCCTAGCTTTCCTGTAGGCCCCCTTCAGATACTGGAAGGCTGCTATAAGGTCTCCACAGAGACTTCTCCAGGCTGAACAACTGCAACACCCTTAGCCTGTCCTCGTAGGAGAGATGCTCCAGCCCTCTGATCATCTTTGGGGCCCTCCTCAGGACAAGCCCATGTCCTTCTTGTGCTGGGGACTCCAGAGCTGAACGCAGTACTCCAGGTGGAGTCTGCTAAGAGCAGATGGGCAGAATCACATCCCTTGACCTGGTGACCACACTTCTTTTGATCTAGCAGATACAGTTGGCTTTTTGGGCTGCTAGCACACATTGCCAGCTCATGTTGAGCATCTCATCAACCAACACCCTCAAGTCCTTCTCGGCAGGGCTGCTCTCAAGCCATTCATCATCCAGCCTGTATTTTTGCTTGGGATTGCCCTGAGCCAGATGCATAACTGTGCATGTGTAGGCGCATGTGCGTTTTCCATGCCTTTCTGTACTACTTCAATTCTTTCATTTGTCTTGTGGTTTCACCCTCCTCGCCTCTTCCTTACCAAATTCTATAAAAAACACATCTGAAGTGAAACCTTCAGAGTTGTTATCGAACAAGTGAAGAAATATTTCTGTCTGTCTTTCTCGGGTATTTTCAACAAACTCTGCTTTAAAACAGAAAAAGACACTCATTTTTGCAGGCAAAATTTTGTATCTTAGAACTTCCGAGGACAGTTAGACTCATTTAATTCGCTCTGTATTTTATTTGTAGAATATTAGTTCTTCAGGACTTAGCAATTCATGTAATATTTGTGTTTCTTTTATGTATGTATTCTTTTACCTTTCTTTGTGTATGGTTTATTTTCTTCTCTTGTACAATCCTCTCAAACACAGCACTTACCTCAAGTATTACTGTTACTGTTTTTAAATAACCCTGTTCCTGCTGCATGAATTCATTGAAGACATTTTTCACAGTTTCTCCATTTTATCTCTTTGTTGAGACTTTCCTGTGATTTTACACAGACAACAATATATGCGTATACACAATGCAGCAAAGGATGGATTTTGAAACATTTGCAAGCAGCTGAGAAGCCCTATTCATTTAAAGATACTCCTGTAGTACAACTGTGTTTTCTATGGCATTTTACCTTGTGGTATTTTCGTTTTGTGAATAGTATAATCCTTTTCATAGACCTTAGTTTTATCTTTATATTCCTTCTGCAGTTACAATGAGACTTTCTCATTAATTTTTTCATTTATTTCTGCTTTTCTGACTTCTGTAGTCAAACCTTTCTATTTGAATATGCTGAGAAGCTGAGTAAGGAAAAGTATTAGATTTCTAGGAGTGGATGCTGTTGTTTTCTATGTTTTCTTGTTACTTGGGGCATATATAAAATAGTCATCCAAACCAGATAAAACAAATTTGAAAATCAAATTCAGTCACATTTTTTATTTAATCTGCTTTGATATTAAAATATGGGAGTTTTTGCCATTACCAAAGGCAGGTTTTTATAAATGGAAGTTGCAGAAATATTTGCGTAAGAGAAATCAGGAGACAGTACTTATTTTTTCAAAGCCTCTTTAATAAGAAGCTGGTTTTGTGCATGCACATTATGTGGTACCTATAAGCAGTTGCTGGAAATTGCACTGAAGTAGTAAGAGCAGCAATGATCCTTTGTCTTCCTGATATAAGTGCAACTGATCTCTTGCTATATGATAGAAGTGTATTTAGGAATTGAGTGAAATCTTAGGTTTTTTATGGACTCAGACATTTGACTACATCTAAAAATGCATGTTAAAACGTGGCTTTTTCAAGCATCTGAAATGTTATATTTTTAGTTCCCAATGAATGGTTATGTGCCTTGCACAGAATATCCTGTAT
>NW_009717840.1:0-19662 GCF_000703405.1 Apaloderma vittatum
GGCTGCTGGCCAGGGTCAAACCACGACACATTTTCACTTCAAGATGCAAATAGATCAACGCAATCTACTGGGCAATTACATGCCAATAAGCAACTGTCAAAGAAAGAAGGCAACTATATTACCTCATCTATATTCTGTCCAAAATCAATACAACTTTGTTGTACTGACACAGAGATGTGTATAGGCAAACCTGCCTGTACAGACATGCATCAAAACAAAAAAAAACAAACAACCAACATCTTAACAAAATGAAGATTTTTGTTTCCATTTTTACAACAACCTTTGCTCACTATGAAACTCCCTGACCTAAAGAACAATGTAACAGAGGTGTGAAATGTGAACATTTAAAGGTGTTGGCACCTTTTCTTTCCTTTCTCTTGGCAATACAATGATCACCAGGTAATACAAAGCAGTATGACATACCAGGTTGCTGCACATGACGGTTTCTCTATGCCTTCATTAGAGTAGCAGCAAGAAAAACTATTTCACTCTTGAACTATTCTGCAACATTAAGATTTGCTTTGACAAAATAGCTCTATCTTCCATTGAATTCCCATTCCCTAGTCAGAAGTGCCAAAGAAGGTATCAGGAAGCAATAAATAGCATAATGCATTATAAAAAAATAAAACCAATCCAACTGCTTTTGGGCCAATTCTTATGCTAAAAATACACTGAGGTGTCTGAGAAAATGCTGTAAACATGTCCTAAAACATGAAATTCTGCTTGACCCTGTTTGGCTTCTCAGAATACATGGGCTTTTTCCTATTTATGCAGGATGCTAAAAAAAAAGATCATGAGATTTTACTGCATAGAACTAGTATTCTTAGTATGTTTGGTAAAATATTATTTTCATATCTCTGTATGGCATTCAGTATTTCCTTTACATTTTTTTTTAATTGCAAAACAATTAAAATTCAAGAGAGCATCAGACTGTGACTGAGAAGTTAACTTTGAATTGTGTTGAGAAGTTGGTATGAAGCCTGAAAGTGAGGAAGAGGATCAACTGGCAGTCTTAATAGGCAAGAAAATGATGGAAAAATAAAAATCTGTGTTCCTCAAGGATACAATAATTCAATCCAGAGAATAACTACTACACAATGTAGATCTCTTCAAGAGTAAGAAATTTTAAAAGATAGTAGAAAAGCATGAGAGAACTATCATTTTATCATGTCTTTTTGCTCATAGATACACAAAATGCAGAAATGAGTCAAGACCTACAGAACTGAAAACAATCAAAGGACTATCAGATACTGTGTGGTATTTACTCCCCAGCTAATTATGATTCATGAGAAAAACATAATCAGCAGGAGGAATTTGGTGCTGACAAAAGATTAGGCAGTGTTGGTGACACACAGGTCAGCAGAAGCTGATGAGAACATACATGGTGAAAACACGAGTTATCCTCCATCTGTGACATCTTTTTGTCTACGTAGGTGGGACATCCCTGTAATTAAATCCTTCCATGGCCTATACCATGCTGATTTGGGGATTTGTTTTGTTCTGGTCTCCTGCATCTCCTGAGCGTACAGCTCTGCTTCAGCTTCAAGACAGCCTCAGCTGCCACATGCCTCTGGGAAACATGGATAAGCCAGTGATATAATGCTCCCAACATGATTTATGGTTCTTGCAGAAGTTCTCTCTGCTGTTCTCCTCCTCTTTTCCATAGACATATGACAATCTCCCCCAAAAATATAAAAAGAGGTCATTCAGTGGGATTTTCCTGTTTCACAAGATGAAAATACTCCCTTTTCCTTCTTCCATCTACCAAGCTACCTGAACAAGCCACAAAACCTTTTTAGGATTTAGGGTAGAAAAGTCAGGCATTTTTTAAATTTAATCCTGATATTGATTTGTTGGAATGTGGTTAGCATATCTTTCCGTCTAATATATATACTCAGAGTATAACAACCATAGGTAGAAAGACAGACTAAACTTTAGACATTTCATTACTAAGAAAGCTGGCTTTTTTCCCCTCATGTATGGCTGTTTTCATAAGTTATTACTGGATGTATTAAATCAATGAAGAATTATGACAAAAAGAAAGGGAAATTTAACCTCATTGACACGGCAAACTGAAAAAAGATAGCCAATAAAAATAATATCAAAATTAATAAAAGTAAAATAATACAATATGATACTACGATGTGCATAAAGAAAAATAATAAATACAAAAAGTAAAAGAAAAATAAACCCACAACATGAAGTAATAACATGGACATAATCTTTGCACAAAGCCATCTTCATTAGCAGTTTCAGACAAACTATAGAGAAGCATGCATAGACTGTACACTCCCCTCCTGCTGATCCTACTGTGGGAACAGTAACCTCGAGAGAAAGGAGAAATTAGGCAGCTCAAAATGGTAACTTATAATTATATATGCCAGAGACATCCCTTGTCATCATCCAAGGGAGCACCATCCCTACAAAAGCACAAGTGAGGCAGAAATTTCATCGTGATATTAACTAAGATTTAGCATTAACTTCATAGCAGTAATTGAAAGTGGGTTTAAAATCCTTCAAATGCCTGTTATTTTACTTCGTGATGCTCAAGATTATTTATTTTTTTTACAAAAAAAAAAAGAATAAAGGAAGGACTGAGATTTGAGTGGACAGTAAGTACTTCTAAAGCTGTCTGAAGCACCAATTCTTGCTATGGCAGCAAAGTTCATAGCATACGTTTGCCCCTCTGACCTCATTCACCCTAAAGAAGGAATTGTTTGCCTGTGTTCCCTTTATTGTATGATTTCAGTTCCCCTGCTGTTCCCATCTAGCTGTTTGCCAGCTTGTGACTATGTGTGCACCACTCAGAATAGGAGCCCCAAAACATGCACAGCTCCATTTCGCTCCTCACTTTGCACCTTCTTTGCTTGCCAGAAGGTGATGTAGCACATCACAGTTCACATGGTAGGACTTTATGGAGGACGATCCAGCATCATTTAAGGTGTAATAAAAAAATATCCTCTTGGCTCCAGAATTGTGGCATGCCTCACTCAATAAATTACAAGTGACAAGTCTTTCACTTTATTAAAAGGTCTGTTGTGTGAGACTGTGCTATTGATTCACTGCCCGTGTGAAATTCAGTTTAACCTTACAGTGTTTGTGTTGCTGCTGCTTTTGGAGTTGCAGTAAGATTACTGATAGTATGATCAACCATCTTCATTTATAACAGTCATGGGAGAAAGATCTATGAATGAGTGAAATGCAGTAACTTTTTTATGAGCCTTTCAAATAATAACATCACAGTGACACGTGACAATTTGTTTACTGTATTTTGCATTCAGATCTAAAAGACATGACAACTTCTACTGGGATGACAATGACCTAACTCCTTGCCCTTTGTTTCAGAAGAGACATAAAATACTCCATCTTCCTCATGCAATAGTTCTGAACAGAAACTGAGAACTGAAGTTACATGTGATATATGTAGCTACCAAATAGAGGATTAAAGAAAAATCTCCATTTTCTATTGTGTCTTTCTATTTTACTATGAAGATCTAGTCTTGGGCTGAAGGGAAATTAAAATGGAAAATAAACAGCACAATTATAAAAATAATTATACATACTGTATTTCTAGAGTGCTAAAGTTATAGAGTTATTTCATATTATTCATCTTTGGATAACTCTCCTTAAATTATCTACCTCTGCACTGAGAACAATGTTCCACTGGTTTCCTGACAGGTGTCCAGTCATAAAAAGGTGATACTTGAAACAGAGATGTACCACTTCGCTCAAAAATATTAAGTTCCAATTTTTAATCATCTTTTTTCATGTTCCATTTTTACTTTCCTGGGATTTTAACTGTCATTGGCCCTTGTTCTTCTTTCATGTCTTAAGAAAAGATACTTAGAATTAGCAAGTTATAAACAGATTTTTTTTTGATAAGCTAAATCTTTTTTCATTTAGTAAAAATCAAAGGATATCTGAGAACAAAGGAAAGACGTTCCAATATGTCTGTCTATCGATTGCACGGTGTTCCATACATCATCCAACAAAGACGCCTAAACCAGCTATGCTTAGAAAGCATGACAAAGCATCACTCAGAAACACACATGCATACTCCCGTTACGTAGGCTGTTTTCCATTGAATCAGAGTCTAATATATCAGCAAAAAAAAAAATAATTCAGAAATGTCATATCACTGAGAAGTTGCTCCACTGCCACCTCTGATGGAAGAATTAAAGAGCACTTTCATGTTTTGCCCTTAAATAGAGTAAGTGAGGTTAAAAATGACTGTGCTCCACTTAGTAGAAGGCATACTCAATGCCCTAAGATCTGGTAGAGAGAACTGCCAGAATGAACTGAATCATCACCTACCCTCAAACCGCCTATCTAGGTCTCTTATGAATGTTACAGCAAGGTCTACTTTAAACTCATCTTTACTTTTATCTGCATGCATCTTAAACTGTCTAAGATCTTAACAGGAATCTTCTAAGAAAGATACATCTAAGACATTTTCATCCTCTGCTTCCTGGGAAAAAAACAAATAAAAAAGACTACACAAACAATGGTCTACTTGTGAAGGGCCCTACGGCAGGGACACTGCTGTACTTTTTAGCTTTGATACTTGATGATCTATGACACCCACTGCTTATCTCTGTGTAGCAAGGGCCAAAAGGGGAAAATAAGATTGCCTGCATTGACCTCCAAAAGCTCGTCACACTCTGCAACACTCAAATGTGACCGAATCTCGTGCTCCAGGGCTTCAGCCAGATGTTGGCACGGTCAGGAACAAATGCTACGCTGCGGCTCCCTGTATTTGGGGGGGCCTTCCCATGGACCGTCTGAGACTGGCCACAGGTTCAAAGCAGATATGAGATGAAGCGACCCACTGTTCAAAAATTACAACAGGAATCCGCCTTTTTGAGATACCTGACTGGTATGTGACCAGTTCACATGCTCAAGGCATTAACCACCACCAGTCCACTCAAATATTGAATGATTTCCCTTGTGTTAGATGAGCAAGGTTCTTTGGTTTGTCTCCGCTCCTGTACAGAACACAGGCTTTCCCTGGGGCCAAAGGGATACATTTTATACAACCTGGACAATACAGAAGGCTCACACATTTACCAACACATTTGTTTCTCTTGCTTACTGCTTACGGTATGCCGTCTTCCAAGGGATAAAATATTTTTATTACAGTCTCTGTGTAACATATATTGCCTGTGATGTACAGGAAGCAGTCAGCATAGGTTATCTAGGGGGGGTCTTCCTGGCCTTACTATGAAACTGATACAAACTATTAGGTTTTTACGGGGCTAATTCCATAGAATGTATTTGGCTATCATTGCAAAAAATGAAGTACTTTACTACTAAATTCTGCTGATGTTGCCTTTACTAGTACCGTGTATGTGTACATATACATGTATGTACATATGGATCTGTATATATTGATACACAATTTTATACTAGCACTTGTTTTTTTTTTTAAATGAATTGGTTTTCTTGCTCCTGGACCAGTTTAACCCAAAGGAAAAAAATGAAATAACTTGCCTGTGGGTTTGCTCTCAAACAGCTCTCTGTGCTGGACAGGAGGGTGAGACTATGAATCATCCCCTGGTCATCCACTCACACCAAAACAATAATAGACAGTCTGAGAACAGCATCCAGCACCGTTTCCAGAGTTCAGCAACTGTGTTCCTATTACATGCCTCTGTTTTAAGAGGCTTAAAAAAAGAGTGCACTTGCTTTAGGCCAAACTTGGGGTTGAAAGGAACCAATTCAGAAGGAAACATGCTGAACAAATTAACTCCCTTCCAGTATTCTACTTAACCATTTTAATTAATGTGAACACTGATAAGTGAAAAGTCAGCTAGTTAGGACTGTTTATTCTGAGCTTGCAACTTAACAGGAAGGCTCAATTACAGAACCATAAGCAAGAAAATACGTGCATGTCTGAAATTGTTCTTAATAGCATAAAACTATTATTTTTACGTGGTCCTTTCAAGGCATCATCACTGAATACTTTCTGCATTCAGATTTTGAAAGAAACTTGGTAACTGATTTGTCTACACCATTTCCCGGCTCAGGAGGCAAAAAATCACTATATTTTTACCAAGCTTGTGTTCAGCCTGCTCTACAGAATAAAATGTGGACAAAATTGCTAAAACAGATCTTGCAAAAACAAAGAAAAGGAATGAGTCATTTGCTCTAGGAAAGCACAAAAGAGAGAGAATGAAAACAGGACACAGAATACAATCCCTGTCCATTGCCTGTGGAATCATAAACTGATTTTCTCTGTTTGCACTTTAAATATCCATAAACCTATTACCAGCAGCATGTTTTAAAAATTAAGAATTCACACTGTGTTCCTCTCAGATGACAGTTTTTATATCTCTGTTATTTTTCAGACTTTTTCCCCTTGTATTTATGAGTATGTGTAACACCAAACAGTTCAAGGTTCAGGCCTTGATCTGCAAGATAAAATTCACAAGTCAATGACACTTTATATATTTACTTCCAGGATCAGACCCTTCTCAGTGATCCTGCTTTCAGTCAACAATAACATTGGTTGTTAAGAAACTGTAAAAGCAAGGCACAATAGAATTAACGAGAGTTACATATGAAATGTATATATTCGCCTTGACAGTTACTGAGATTAATGTTAATGTGAAGTCCTCCTATCACTGCATACATCTTGAGAAATATATTTAAAGTCACTTTCCTAAATATTACATAACAAGAAAAGCCTTTTAGCCCTTGTTTGCAACCTACACTTCACTTAGACATCTTAAAATCACAAAAGCCATCCACAGAGAGGGATTTAAAAATCATTACTTTAGAACACTTGTTTAATAGAAAGTGATGGCTTAAATGCTACAATATGTTCCTTGAATATCTTCACATTAAATGGTAATTGAACAAAAAGCTGCCTGGCCCTCTTCAAGGGCAAGTCCCACAAAGCTCCTCATTATCGTAATTTCCAATTTGGAAGCCAAACTAAATAACAAGGAGTAATTTGCCAATTAGAACTTCCTGCTCTTTTTCCCTTTATTCCTTAAACACCATTCAGGGGCTGAACCAGTCAAACACTTTTAGCTTCAAAACTGCAACTGAAAGAATTTAATTTGTGTCTCTCTGCGGTGAACCTGTCAAGAGGCAGCAGTGATGCATACCATGTCCCGACACAACGGTTGCCCTTAAATACACAGAGAGTTCTCCATCTACTTGCTCTGCCTAAGGTTTCTTTTTCTCATTTCCTTCATTTCGCTTCCTTTAAAACACACAAACACAGTTTTTGAAACTTTGAGACTGCGTCAATGATCTCTGACACATGGAAACGTCCCACAAACAAAACTTGTCTTTTGTGTTCGAGAAGCTTTTAGAAAGTGAGAGGCACATAATGATAAAATCAACACAAAGGAG
Organism: Apaloderma vittatum; assembly: GCF_000703405.1. NCBI lineage: Eukaryota > Metazoa > Chordata > Aves > Trogoniformes > Trogonidae > Apaloderma > Apaloderma vittatum. The sequence continues at coordinate 7,363 of NW_009717840.1, forward strand.
TGCTCAGAAGAAACAAGGTTCCATTCAGTCAGTGAAAGCCACAGAGCCCAGGCCACTCTTGAGAGATTTACAGCTTCAGAAACAAGACCATGTATAAATTCAGCTATATGCCGTCCCAAGAATGCAAATCAAATTCAAATAATGAAATGGGTTTACTTTTCAGAGGCTCTTTTGGAATGTGTACATCCAAGGCCAAGTAAAAGCTTACAGAGGGATGGTAAGGTGTAACAGCAGTGCTCACATACAAGATCAGGACTTAGAGTACACTAGCATCTGGATACATAAGGTTTCAACATTCCTGCAAGTCTGTCAAATTGGGATTTTTTTGCTGGTTTGGTCTTGGGGTTTTTATTTGTTTGTATCTTTGTTGGTCTTTTTTTCCTGACCGAAGTGGTCAGTGAGCTCATACACCTGAATTTTAAAGGAGGCAAAAGGAGATGGATGGATCTGGAAAATGCTTTCATAGAATCATAGAATGGCCTAGGTTGGAAAGGACCTTAGAGATCATTTAATCCAACCTCCCTGTCATGGGCAGGGGCACTCTATCACACATAGCACTAGCTCAGGTATCACAAGTCTTGTCATGATGGCAGGGTAGGGAGGAACAAATTAGTTAAGCACCATGCTAACACAACTACAGTCAGTGTTAGTACCATGCTCAACTGACTGAGCTAACCGGCCCCCAGCCCTTTCAGTAGCTAAGCAAGCCTTTGGATAGTAGACTGCCACACCTTTGTGTTATACTGTATTGTGCCATGAAGAAAATCTCTAAACCCTGGGAAATTTGAGGTCAAGGTATACTGGGCTGGAGATGTCTCACTAGTCAGAAGCTAGGGAAGTTCCATTTAAATCCACGCCTATCACTATTTCAACTTCCAGACACTGGCAGGAAATCAGAAGTTGGGTAAAATTCAGAATATGACCAAAAAAAAAAACACAAAGGTGTGTGGTATGACATTAACCACTCAATTTCCCCAGAGCTGTGAAAGACAGCATATCACTGATGACATGTAAAATCTGAGTGTTTTCCTAAAGGAAGAATTAGTTTTGGGAAATCCACAGACTGTTTATACACCAGTTCATACTAGCAGATCATAACAAACCACTATAAACTACATCTCTGCTTTTCAATGCACTGAAATTTCATTTCAATTAAAGTGAGTGTAAATCCATAGACTGACTGTAAAGCAATTTGAGACAATCAGAAAAGGCTTTTTTTAGGTAACTGAAAATATTCTATTGCTATGAAAGTCTGCCATGTATTTGCAAATATACTTTTTAAGAAGATATGGAAGTATTTTAAAAAATAGTCAATCTAGAGCAAGGATATCTCCGCAGTTACCTGCTTATGGGAAAATAAATGTTACATAGTAAAAAAATTAGGAGTTTTAGAATATTTTTGTCTCTACACATATACCCTCAACAAAAAAATGTGTGATTACTCACTTAAATGAAGGTATTTAGCCTTTCCTTTTATTTATTTACAGAAGGTTTCACATTCACCTTTCAGATTAGCAGCTTGATCTAAAGAGAGTCCAATATTTCCTGCCACAGTCTTCTGTATAAAAAGAATGAACAGAAAGATCTAATAGTATACAGATTAAACTGCTTTTTGAGAACTCGGGGCTCTGAGGTCAGAACATAACATTGCCACAATGGATGCTGGAGGGGAGAAAAAAAATAGAGTGTTATTTCTGAAAGCAATAAAAACAGAACTTTGCACATTTGTGATTTTTAACATAATTTTAAGCTCTTAATGCTTTTCTGCAATTGCCATGTCCATTAGATTGACCATTTAAACGTATTTTTTTCTTGCTCAACTGTTTCTGGCTAAACGCTCCATTTCAGGGGAAATTTTCATAAAACACAAGGATATGCTTACCTCATATATGTTCTGTGAATAATGTGGAATAAATTATTCAGAATAAGTCTCCTTTTAGCCTTCGTGATGCTGTCTGTGCAACTATTCTGTGGCATAAGTGGAAAGCAAGGTTTGAGGAAGGCTGCAGAGTGGTAAATCAAAACTAGTCTAACTTATACTATACAACTTAAGTAGTTGAAATGGGTTTGAGAGAGATAGTAACAGTATTTCTTGTTACAAACGATGCAGAAAAAATACAGTAGGACACATGTAGGTGTTATGTTTCTTGGTTAAAAATGTCTATGAGAAATAATAACAAACATGCAAACCTAAGGGACCCATGTCACCAAGCACACAGCAGTGATTGTGATTTGTATTGATGTATCTAAGGCAGATTTAAATTAGACGGTGTGGAGGTAGTGGCTGCTCAGATCGGGCAAAAAAATCTCATGGGAAGTTTACACTTGACTATCTTAGAATAAAAGAATTTAAATCTGTCTCAGGTACGCACCTGAGCATCCTTATGCTGAAATAACCAGCTGACTGCCATTTGAGAAGCTTTTCTAGTCCACACAAATTGCAAAACACACAGAAAATAACAGAGAGAATAAACACCTCCATATACTGTTAAACTTAATATCACTATGCTAGGGTGGACTTAAAGCCAAAAAATGTGCCTTAATAGCCCCAAGCCTTGAAAATTTCACCATTAAAGTCTGCTGTTTTCTAGGTACATGCAGCTTGTCTACATGAACAGATTTTCCTGATTGTTAATACTGAACATAAAGTTCAGGACTTTTACTGCATAGTCCAGAAAAAACATTCTTTCCCTCCTTAAGCCTCACAGAGTATACCAGGCACACGGATAACAACTAGAAATCATACCTAATGTGTAAGTCTCTGCTGCATATCACAAAATCTGAAATTGAGATAGGGTAAGCCACTAGATAAAAGGCTTGTAATGTGCTCTAAAAAATTGCATCTCTACCCATCAAATTCTACATTCCATCTGCTGGCAAGAGGCAAAACCAGGAATGGAATAAAAATTAAGCAAAGCATAAACAAGAGCATTTAACTGATCTACAAGATAATGAAATATCATTAAATCACATTCCTTTAGGGATATTTTATATATTTTTATATATATATATCTCTCACAACATAAGTTGCAATCTCATTTATATCCCAGTTCTGGTGGGAAAGATGAAATATAGTCTCTGGTCACTTCAAACTACAGCCTAATACAAAAAGCTGTGAAAAACAAAGGTTCATTCACAGACCATCAAGATAACATAACCATACACTTCAACATCAAACTTACTGTGGATACTTCGAAAATTGGCTTACTCCAGTAAGATTCTAAAAATAAATTTAAAAAAATTGTTAAGCTTCTTGAATTTCTAAAGTCTTTGGCAGTTCTCCTCAACGCCATTTATCAACTATTACCTCCTAAGGGTTCTTCTGAGATGACTAAAAATCCCGTTTTCATAGTACTTAAGGAATTATGATTCAGTCTTTATACGTGGGGTAAGACCCAGGAGAGAAACTATGAAACAGTACTTTGGCAAAAAGATAAATATATGTACTTGAAGACACATTTTTGCAACTTTCTAATTTGTTTTAACAGCATGCATCAGAAATAACATAGTTCAGAGACAGAATGAGCAGAGGAAATGGAATTATAGGCTAGAAAAAGAAATTACTTCTGTAAGCCTACACTAAAATGCCAAGGAGGTCTGCTGAAGTCACGAACAAATGTATAAATGCTTATATCAATATTCACTAGAAACTATATATCATTACACAGTATACGCTACACTACGAGATCTCAAAACACATTGTCAACCATGACGATGTCCCTGTTCATGTGACATACACATTACTACACTGCTTTTCAGGGTATGTACATGGAGGACAACAGTGATTTTTCTGCTTGCTTCTTGAAGATAAGTAATTCACTACCATCTTGCTTTCCAAAAACAAGTATTTGCCAAGTGGCATACAGAGGACAGCAGTGTGCAAAGTCCCCTGAAACAGATTACTAAATTTGGAAATGTCAAAGAAAGGATTCAGTAATGGCAAAGACACATGTTACTCAACTTCTTAACAGCTATCATTAGTCTCACATTTAAATGACTTCGCTGCCACATAATCCAGTATCATTCAAAATATTTTGTCATTTTCCTATCAAACAGCTATGGATTAATGAGTTGGCACCCAAAGCTCTTCCTAGCAACTTAGGTATCAGCTAATTCAGCTTTTGAATAAAATTCTGACAGGCTGTGAAATATTTCCCACCTACAAAAACACAGGGAAGTTTTTTTTTAAAAAAAACCCTTATTTTAATCGTCCACTCCTACAATATACTTTATATGGTCAACCATGACTTCTACATAAAACACGCAGGTATCCAAGGCCCAAATCAGGACTTCTCCAGCTCTCTTTACCCTACTCCAAGCATGACAAGAATACTCAAGGCATTGCTTTCCTCTGACTCCTGCCTGCGGTTCGTTTAGCTGATGTAAATACACACTGACAACCTGGGCACACAAGAGGGCTGGGGAGATCAGTTAAGAGCGTGTTCAGACTACCATAGCAATGAAGGTATCAAATTTAGCAGAAATCAGAACACCATGCTATCAGGTGTGAACTGGCTTACACCACTAAGGGGGCAAGGCCATGTATTCTCAAAGTCTGTCCTAAACCACGTGCCAGTCTGTCCCTCATCCCACGCTTGGGCAAAGTGGAGGAATCTGAGCAAGAATGTGGTCACCAATGCACTGCCTCCCTTTGGTGAAACCACACAGAAATATCTCTTTGGGTGGCCCATATGCACTGGTCCTCATTTCTGGGGACAGCAGGCAACCAGGAAAACAGGGTGCAGGAAGAACTAGGTTGCTACAAAACGGCCTTTTATGACTATTTTGCATTCCTGGTGTCAAAGCTCTTTCTGCAGTGTGTTGCATGGAGAAAATCGCTCACAAACAAGAAGTCTCTGTCACACTAGTTCAGCCTTCTAGTTTTTACACAGAATATATAGCCAACTGTAACATTTTATTGTATGGATTAAAAACATTCTCTGGAAAACTCATAATATGGTATATAAATGCTAAAAATATATAGTGATACATTTACATATACAGTAACATACACTCATTGCTGTCCCTCACTGTGTCGAATGATTTGGTGGTCCAATTCCTCAAGAACACCTGTCAGCCTCACAAAAACCTACCGTGGCAGTTTACTGGCAGCCTGAGCCAGGAGGTCAGTGACTGGCATGAGGCATGAATTGCCCTCAGAGTCCTGGAAAGCATTGCTCTGAGGCAGATTGGCAGGAGTTGCCTGCATTAAACCTGCTCTGCCAATAAACATTCCTATTCAGTAAAAGCCATTAAGCAAATACATAAAACATAGCTCTGCTCAGGGAATCACATAGACACAAGGTAAATGGCTGTTGACTTCAGTAAACTTCAGCACGTGTCCAGGTCCTATTGCATCTCTTTTTTTTTTTTTCTTCCCCCTTCAACTTCAGTAAAGCCAATGGCATACTATATGAACAGATAGAGGGAGATGTGCCCAAAGGACACCCACCTTAGCTATACTCACATCTGCTCAGAAAAAAAACACAGCCTGTTAATTGCCACTATCTGTACCATTTCACGCAGCAAAACTAGAACCGTTGCTGACTCCTGATGCTGCATCATCATCAATTTGCTTTGCTTAATACAAAAGCGCTGACAAGCTGATGAGACAGTATCTTCAGAACATTGACTTTAGGAGACATGGAAAGCAGTGGATATTTTAGTGTTACCACAGGCATTCTAATGTTAAGTATTGCCAGCAACAGTACTGGAGTATCTATGTCTCCAGACCAGATTCTGCTGGTGGTTAATACTGTATTTGGAACACAGGCTTAACTTCCAACTAAGTCATATTTAGGCCACATTTTTAATGCAATCAGGTTATTCAGCATTTAATTAGGAAATATTTTATAAAGGTAAGCTATTTCCTTCCATTGATGCTTCTCTCCATTTAGCATTTAGAGATAATGGTCCATGTTTTGAAGCATGTATGGTTTATAATACATAAAATGTTCACTATCAAGCTTAATTACCATATATGTAAAACTGCCTGCATAATTAAAAATAATTTTAATAATGAACTTAGGGGAAATTCATTAGCCTCACTGTTTATTTTGGTAATATCCTAGAGACAATGTTCCACTGGGATACAAGCTAAATTAGCTGGGACTCCTTGAACTTCACAGACTTCACATTATGCACTTAAGAGGAGAACAAAGAATCCCACTAGCTTCAGTAATACGGGAATTAATAATTGCAGCAAATACATAGGAGAGTAGATCAAATACCATTTTGAAATAATTGATATCCCAACATTATTATTGAAATATTGAAGCAACTAGTTTTAAACTCTAATTTAGTAAATAATTTATTCTCAAATGAAGTATTTCCATGTCCTGCTGTACTTCCCAGTATCAGTATTTTAAGTTATGCAATTGTCAGAATTGGAAACATTCAACCACAATAAAGAAACTACATGACTGCTTCAAAATTCAACAGAGATAAAACTTAGTCATTTGCAACTGCTACTTCAGCTGAAATATTTCTAATGCCTCAATGTGTACAAATGTATTTAAATATTTATCAGTGGCTGCTCTCTGTAGAATCTATGGACTGAGAATGACGGTGCCTCAGTATTTATGCCAATTTGGCCTGTGAAAAAAATGAAAGGCCACTCAGAAAAATGCAATATCTATCAAGAATTCTTTTTAAGCAGAAATGCTTACATTTGAAGGAATGTTGATCATGCCTCATTAGAGTCTGAAAATTGACTCTGTCACTACTGCTAGGGCAAAATGAGAATAGGTTGGACGTAATCTGACAACCAGTTCCATCATGGAAGGGCTGGGCTGGCCACCCGTCCTAGACTGATGGCTAATGCAGTTGTCCTCCACCCGTATGAGGAACTGCTTTGGTTCATTATGGACCGAATCCACAAAGACTACTGGATACAGCTAAGCAAGGAAGAAGTCACAGAATGGATTTTTTTCATAAACGAAAAATCAAGAAGCTATAGCACTAGGACAATTTAAGTAAGACTGGACAATATGTACTTAAGAGAACCATCCTGCCTGAAGCAGAGAGCACACAGGATAAACTTCTGAGGCTTTTTCTGGCCTTTCATTCCCACAACCCCCAAACAGAAACTAATTTACTAGGATGATGTTTAATAACAATCTGAGACCACAGTTTGCAGTTTTGATGATGCTCTCAGAGGCAACAGACTGGGCAATTCACAATAAAAGGCAGTAATAATTGTCAAATTATTAATTTCTTTTCCTGAAAAGTTCAGCAGAAAAATTTTTTACTCAAAGTGGAAAAAAAAAAGAAAAAAGAAATAAAAGGGAAAAAACTAATCAAAATTTACACTAGGAAAAAATAAAAAAAAATCTTTGAAGCAATTTCTTACGTTGTTCTGAGACAACTGGCCTGTTTGCTTTTTTCTTTAGTTTAAAACTTGCAGCGTTGAGTCATTTTAAAGAAAAGGCGAGGTTGCCCGTACAGCATGTCTGACCCCCACATCTAACCTTCAGCCTAGTGGGAAAAAGCAGCACATTCCAAACCTCCATTTATCACTTATTTTAACTGTCATAAATTGCTTTCAGTGCTATAAAACAAGGGGCTATAATCCAGTAAAATATTAGAACTCCAAGAAGTTTATTCAGGCTTAAGTATCAATTTTAAACACCCTACCATCTCACCAAATTTACTTATTATAAGAGCTGGTTTCAACAGCTGTAATTCATAAGTGAGGCACCCTTGCTGCAGAGAAAATAAAAGCAGTATTTGGTAGCAATGTCTGATCCCACGTGAACAATATGGTAAGAACTGACAGAATATATCTAAACAAAGCATTCCTTTGACCCTGCCTGCTCTTCTGGACTCAGTTTATTCATGCTGTTATTCTAGTTTTAATAACATATTTTTGAACATATGCTGAAGTAAAAAAAGACTGTGTATATAAATTCCACATTTAAATTCTACTCCTATCTCTCCCTTTTCATACCTAGAATAACTCCACTGGTTTTCCACTAAGTGATCCTGGAACTGCAATAATAATTAGAGTTCTAATTCTGGATCTGTTCAGCTAAGATATGTTGGTCTAATGTTTTACGACATACTATTACTTCTGTTCACAAAAAGCATTCATAATAACCTGAAGCAATTCTGCTAGAATGATAGTATAATAGTAACATAGGCAAAATATGAAAAACGTGAGACTATTCTTCTTCTTTGAGACCACATAAAAGCATTTACAAATTTCAGGGAACTATCCACTTGCCACTCTGGTTTTTTTAATCTCTCACTCACCCGCACTCCACCAAATTTTATTAAAAAAACAAACATATTTTATATGGTCCCACCAAATGCACAAAACCCCCATCTATATTTAAGGTAAGAAAATAGACCATGGGAAAGTAAAAACAAACATATCTAGCAGATGTACTTTCAGAGAAAAAAAATTAGGTTACATTTAAAAAGATGCTTTTCAAACGTCTGCCTGAAGAGGCAGAACTGACCTGGTCCTGTCAGTTTTTACAGCCACAGCTCAGAATGTGCAAGCTCTTAATTTGACCCTTCTGAAGAAAAAAAAAAAGAAAAAAATGGCAATTAGAAATGCATAAAAGGAAGCATTTAGATATGTCTGTTTAGCACGTTGGCTAACCTAGTGTGTAGGTGTCAAGGGAAACAAAAAGATAAAGAAAATTTCTGAAGGGGGTTGTGTGTTCCAGATAAAAGCAATGAGCTTTAAAGACCCAGCTTTTGAAGTGGGCTTCCCAGGACTAAAACGCAGACAAGAATAAAACATATCTTCATTTCCACTGACTCTTCACCTCCCACCTCACTCCTTCTGCCCCCTTTCCTCCAAGAGAATGCCAAAAGCTCTAGGAAATCAGAATGGGGTCTGTAAGTATTTAAAGCGCAATCAACAGAGGAACAATGCACTAAAGCATCTTCATGCATCTGTGACCCATCTCAAAGCACCCTGACATTGTACGTTATCACATGCATGTTCTGATGTGAAGTATCACAGCTTCACAGATTGCTTTAGCCATACACATTGCTTCAATTCAATTTTCTGAAACAGCATCCTTGCCAGCAATGCCACACCAATAACCAAATTGTACAGATGCATGAAGTTGGCCTACAAAAGACAAGACAGAATTCTGCAGTGTCCATATAACTGCAAATTCCATATTGTCAACAAGTGAAAAATAACAAAAAAAAAGTATAAAATTTCAGTTATACACCCTTTTTGCTGAGTCCTGACAAACTAGGAAAAACTGTTACAATGAGAGAAGTTTGATATGACATTACCAGAGTATCATATGAGCACAGCTGTTGAAGCAAGAGCTAATTCACATTACAGTGCTGATGCACAGTGAGAAGCATGTTCAAGAAGTTAGTATAATCATTTTTTTCTTAACAAAATATTTTCAGTTCACCTTTCTGAATGATTTCCAATAATATTCTTACTACTATTAACATGACTACCAGATGGAAAGCGCTGCACAGATGACATTTCAAAAACCTACACAGATTACTTGACACAGTTCAGCAGTCAAAAAACATGTCTGTGACCTTCCAGCCAAATCCTAACTTCAAGCATTCATTCACATTTGCCACAGGGATTTAAGTAGAGCTTTGTTTACAAAATCCTCTTTGTAAAAGGCTAACACCGATAAATCTAACATCAAACCTTCCTAGCTTTTCAGACACGAACAAGATGAAGAACTCTGTAAAAATGATATAGTCACACAGCCTGATAATTTTAGTAGCTAGGCCACCAATATCACAAAAATTAAAAACCAAATGGTGGACTGGGAATTGGTGACCCACCCTCATTCTCCCTGTTCTCAGTGAATCCTTGAACACATGAATCTTCAATGTGTTAAAAGCCAAAGCCAAGTTGTGATGACAATCATCTTTCCTTCTGTCCCTTCCCACTAATTTTCACCATATAATATTCAATACGTGGTGGTTTGTATTAACCAATTGCACAAGAAATTGCAAGTCATCATTTTCACTCAGGTAAGGAAAAAAAGTTTCCATTTCCCCAGTGTTTTCTTTACCTTTAAAATAACAGGATATGATTCAGTCAAACAAGGAATTTTCTAAGAGTATTAAATAGGTCCTAACCAATTAACATAGATATGTTCTTTAAAGATGTCATATCTTTAAAGATGTCAAAAGTTTACATTTAAAAAACTACAAAATCTACATTTCAAAGACTATCTTAAAAATACCAAAATTTAAAAAAAAAATCTTAATAGTATCCTTTCCTGCTGACAGTAATAAGCCATATTTTTTTCTTCAACAGTTGTACAGTATGTACTTCTTTCCAGTTAATATACATTAAACACTTTCTACAGTAGATTTACAGAAATGTAATCCACTAATTATCCCAACTGAGAACAGTCTATGTGATTAATACAGTCTGGGGTATGGTACTAAATAACAGAGTCTATATGAAACACCAAATACGAAATTTTCACAGAAAACTTGAGGATGTGCCTGTTCAATGCTATTAGGTGGGGTTTTTTCCTTCCAGTTTTAATTTTTCAGGTATGGGTTCTGGATCCGATACATAAAATAAAGAAATTAGAGTAAACTCCCTTTCCTACCTTCACTAAGAAAATGTAAAGTATCAAAGAATTATTGGAGGTGGGAGGAGTTGAATGGCGCCTACGCACATTCAATACTATCTTTCTAACCATTATGGAAGTGTTACACAGGTCTGTCTCACTATCTGTTGAGTAGAGAAGCAGTGGGAATACAGAGTTACTTTTCAGCTTGCTATTATTCTCCTGCAGTAAAATAGGAGTCAAGCTCTTTTGTGATAATCCTTGATATGTTAGATTTGATGCATAAAGGAAATCACTTTTGACTGAATCAAAGGCATTGCTAACTACTGTAAGCAGAGTGAGCCATTCTTTCAGAAGGCATCTTCATAATTCTGTCGTAAGAGACAAACAGCCCCCCACAAATTTCTCCAAAGAGTCTGAGACTAGGTAACTCTCTGAACCATTAACAATTATTTAGAAACACTTTAAGTAAACAACACAGCCCTGTCCATATCTCCTCTTGCCTTTACAACAAAAAAAATACATAAACTGTCACTAAAAATATAAAAAAATGCCTCCTTTAGCGGATGTTTGCCTCGTTAGGTGACCAAATTATTTAAGTGTTCTCAAACAGTGCCGCAAAAAGGATGGGTCTGAAATAAACTCATCACACCACAATCGTAGACAACAACTGAAATTCTGATGAACTCTGACAAATCTTGTGAATTGCATTTTTTTCCTTTTTCTACTTTTCCTAATTGTTCTAGTAACAGTAAACATTTTCCTGTAAGAAGTGGCACACACTGCAGTAGTATTTAAAGAAGTAAACCTTCTCTCGATTTCCAGACAAATCATGAATCTGTAATCCTCAGGCTGGTTTTAGGTATTTACCAGCATCTTTGTCTCCAGAAGCTGCTGTACTGGACTGTCAACAATTTGGGGGTTTTTATTCTGAAGTTCACAGCTCTTCACTATGGCAGATTTTTGCTTTCACTAAAGCTGAAGTAGCTTTCAAATATTATACCTCTGGCTAGAGTAAGATGAACACTCAAACACAATGTTCTCTTTTACGGAGGAAAGTATCAGTATGATCACTCAGTGAACATAAACTCAATAGATCATACGTGCCACACTTTTACCTGAAATGCTGGTATTTCTCTAGCTTTTTATTATTGAACCAGTAATTCCAGATATGACAACCGTATCTATTCCACTTTAAAGGCTGCTATTATATGCACTAAAATACGAAATTATGACTCTGCTCCTGTGACACACAATTAGTCAACTGACATATTGTTTAACCTCTTATATCAACACTGATTTCTGCTGACTTAAAGGTACCGAATCTAGTGGCTACGGTGAGAAAGGGCGGCTAGAGAAAATAGTCCAATTTTTTTGGACTGAACAATCCTAGTCTTTGTAGGATTTTGCAATAAGCAATCCTGCTCTTTGTACTGCAGAAGCTGAACACGGTCTCCAACATCCTCACGTGACAGGAAATTTGCTACCTAGAACACAAGGCCACCCTGGCATGTATTGCCAGGGTCAACACCAGTATCTGTCTTTTCGCCTGTGTGTCTGAGTTCTCCTGCTCAGCAGCTCTGGTTCTTGTCTTTGGGCACTCAGGCCACTCCACACAGTGGGAAGAGAACATCCGCTGTCAGGGTTGCAGCTCCCACATCCTCCTTTTTGCTCTGCTGAGCTGAGTAACAAAGAGAGGAAGAAGACAGCACTGACCACAGCACCACTGCACAGGCGTAAAGTGCTCATTTATCTTCCCTTTTGGCATTCC
>NW_009717840.1:19693-45142 GCF_000703405.1 Apaloderma vittatum
TAGGGTGCTTTAAACAGACAGGAAGAAATACCATGTTGTTCCTGGCATCCTAACCAGTAGGGGTGATGGACTTTTCTGACTATATTTATGTACCATTGCACTGCTCTTCTTCCTGCATCTGTTCTGCTTTTAATTCATCCAAAGAAAGCCCGATCTATTCCCCCTCTCTGTAACTCCAGATTCGATAATGAGGTGTTTGGGTTTTATTCTATTTCAAAGTGGTGGTGTTTCTCTTGCCACTTTCCCACTCTTAGGGCTAAAAGCAACACTAGGGAAGATCTGAGCAATCACTCCTCTTTCTTTTTCTTACAGCTGCCAAGGCATCAAAAGAAGCAGCTGCAAGTGAAAAGGAGAGAGGCAACTACAGAGTATATAGCAGACCATCAGTAACCTACAAAGCAAAACTTGAGAACAAATGAAGTAAAGAATATGGATTAGAATTGATACTTACTATCTTAGTGACTATAGATTAACAATCCAATGCTATTACAGTTAGATGTTACTATAGAAGGTCATCTCCTCTGCAACGTGATTTTAAGGGTGCAAGAGCCATACAAGATCTATCAAAGAGCAGACAAAAATGTAAGCAAAATTAATGTCCCTAGGGGACCTTCATCCAAACAAGGTAATTCCCAGTTTTGATTTAAATGAAAATTATCAAGTGAAAATGACAAGTAACTATTTTTTTTCCATGGAAATCTTGATGAGTAGTTGCCAGAACTTTTTTTCTCTTCCATTTTCATTTACTGGTGGAAATCAGAAATGAACACAATTTTATTTCAGGCCGATGGATAGAGAGTGCAATGAATATAAATTTCATAGTTTCTTCTTTGTAAAAAACGCACAGCAGTGTAGCCTGCATCAAGTGCCTCTGACATCACCACCAAAAAAACTCTCCTCAGCTTAAAGGAAGCAACATCAGGCACATTGCTCATCAATTCCTTTTACAGAGATGTAAGCAGACAAGGACCTATGGTGTTATCACCAGAATGAAAATGTGGCAGAAGTAAAAGTGCATATCTGTGATCATGCTTTTCCTTCACGTACACCAACATAAATCAAGAATGACAGCAGAGCTACTCATCTAAATAAGATGAGAAAGAAACCATCTGTCAGAATACAAAGCTGAAAAAAAAAGGAATATTCTTCAGGAAACTGAAGAAATCTTAAAGATTTCAAGTTAGTTAGCTTGTTTTAATCCATGGGCTTAAATTACTCCTTAAACCACTCGTCAAATCAGAAAAAACGTCCTTCTTTCTTCCTAAAGGTTGCTGAGAATGTAATATAGCTCCTCTTAAGAGGCAACAAAAATAGAACACAAACTCATACAGTCTGCATTGACCAGAACCATTAACAAAAGTGACACTTCAAACCCTGCCTGATTATCTCTACTTACTGAAATCGTATGTTCAGCTGACAGAACGTCATGCATTCGCAAGATACTTTTTTACTGTGATGTTTGTAACACGGTGTTCATCCATATTATCAACAGATCGGCGAAACCCAAGCTTTACTACTCCAGCTGCCTTTTACATGCATAGCATGAGCAGTCATGGACACAAGAAAGTATTGAGCTGGCACCAGCCACACAACCATGTAGCCAACACTGACATACACCGAGTTTAAATAGTGCCATACCATTCCCAACACTCCAGCGCCAGTATCAAAGGCATGGACATAATTGAAATGCCATAGTCTCTGTCTTTAAAGCTTCTGAATACCTCTATATAAAATTACAGTTATGTTGACAAGCCACCTGTTAGGCTGAAGAATAACTGCGTAACATTGTGCCCTTGTGAGGCCACCTTTTACTGCATGTCCTCATAACATTTTTCCCTTTTCCCCAGCACACCAGCCCTGGTGTGGGAATCACCAGGGCTGTGCATCTGCGGCAAGGCAGAGCCAGCCGATGCCTACCAGAACCCTGGCTCCAGAGGCACGTTGCCTTGCTCAGCCAGGACACGCTCCCTGGGAACTCTGGGAGGTCCCACAGACCCTTTGAGCAGCACCATGTCCTTTTCTACAAACACAAAATCTCATGTTTGCTGCAATGGTACAAAATTATAGGGGTAAAAACAGGGTCCTTACTGTAATGGGAACTCTATGGGAAAAGAAGTTTCTCAAAAAATTTACAGGCCATGTATCACATTACTGAGTTAGGGGAGGTGAATAAGACAACGATATTTAATGATCCGTCTCTATGACTAAGAATTTTGATTTTTACATTTTCAGATTCTCATCTGTCAAAGACCTTCTCACCTACAGGAAGGGTGTATATCTGTTGAAAAAACAGGGTTTTTTACGTACTGTACTTGATTTCACTGTGCTTCAAAATACCATTGTAGCATCGCTCTTATGGAAGACTGGGATTATGAAAATTGATCTGGGTGACAGTATCAGATGAGAACTACAACACAGAACAGGAGATGATTTCAAGGGAATGTCTTGAGGGGTTTTTTAAATTCATTGGCTTCTTCAAGTTTTAACAGCAACACTGTAAAGTACAAAAGGCCCATAATGGGTGATTTCTGATCTTTAGATACTTAGATTAGGCTGTTATCTCACCATTTTGTTTTTGAAAAGGTAATCTAAAATTTCTGGCACAGCCATCTTGGCCACCACATTAAGCATTCCAGCCTGCCTTACGTGCAGTTTAAAGAAAAGAATAGAAGGACTCCAAACCTTATCATTCTGCCCACAAATAAACTTGGGTGCCACTTTGGAGAAATCCTTTTCTAATGTAGAAGGGCAGTTTAACTCTAGAGCAACACAGATTTTTGCTGCCATACAAAGACTGTCAGCTAAGCTAACAATTGTAGTAGTAGTAATTTTTTTGCAGTGTGGACACCTGTTCACCACAAACTGAAGTAAGACAGGCTACTCATTTCACATAAACCACCAGCTGTTAAATGGTACCAGGATTCAGTGACTACTGACCTAGGATAGATTTGAACTGGTGACCCAGGAGTGGAAGACTGTATATCCAATTACGAATCCACATTTAAAAAACTTAACTTGCACTTTTTAATTGCATTCTAATCTCAAAGATCTCCGTTTTAACAAATGGCCCTCATTTCAATGAAACACAGGCATATCTAGAAACTTTGTTCTTTTTAAATTGTGGATTTAATTGCACACACTCATGATTGCATTATATTGTAGGAGGGTATGGGTAAGTAGCTATTATATCTTGACTTCCTAGCTGTCTACCACTCTACATGTAATCAGAACGAACAAATCTTAAAAAGTCTGTGCCTAGAACTGAATGAAGTTTACAATTTCTTTGTGGCATATACGCTGCAGAAGAAGGTATTTAAGCACAACTAAGGTACATTCAGCAGTTCTAAGCAGCTGGAGGACACAGCATCTGATAATAAGTATTAGCAGATGGTTACCATTAAACATGTGGAACCAAAAAAGACTACTACTCTGAAGAGCTAGTAACATGTTGACCTGGAGAGCAGAGAAACAGCTTGAGAGACACAACAGAGACTGGAAGAGATGGTAACATTTAACGATCCCTGGAGTGACCACGCTGTTCTCACTGCTTCTGCAATAACAGAAACATGGCAGCTGTACCATGTAGGATGTGTCTACTGGAAAAGGAGACAGAGAGGAGGAAAACCACAGGAGAATAGAGGGAAATACAAGCAGCTTTGCACTTGTGATGAAGAACTAAATATCGAGGGTATTTATTTATAATATTTATTTATTTATGGCTGAAGTGGCATAGAGGGACAGCACAGATCACTTCACTTGCTAGATTTTAAGCTAGCTTAGCCATCTGTGCAGCCTAGATATAACCTAAACCTCATGCAAAATGTTGTGGTGTCACTGTAACTTGGGTAGTTCCACTGCCAGAAGAATGGTAAAGGCAGGAGACTTCAAGTCTGATTTTGAGTCCCTAAGAATGCAGAAGTAAAAATACTTTCATAAGCACAGAACTTGCCCAGGAGTGAGAGAACTACAGATAGCATCTAAGACTGTAGAATTACAGATTCACTGAATTTAGGATCTTTGCAAGTAAAATGATCCTGAATAGGTGCAAGTGTGGCAACTGGGAAACTTTGGAACAGATAGGGTAGTAAAGTACTGCAGAAGCTGACTGTCAGTGAATGCGGTCAGGTAGGCCTGCAAACAACCTAAAAGAAAAACAGCACAAGAAGAGAAGCTATAAGCAATGGATTGTTACAAGGGAAAACTCTACAACTAAAGATCACAAAATAAAGTCCAAAGAACACAAAAAAACACCACACCAAAAAAACACCACAGGCCTTCCACATGTAGAGAGAAAAAAAACTCAGTGTTTGAGGAATATGCCAAATTCATCCGTTACAAAAAATTCTTTTGTACGCTACATAATGCGTAATATATTATGCGCAGAAAAAAAAGCAGTAGTTATTGAATTTGGATATTTAGGGGATGGAATAATACTACCAGAACTACTTCACGATTTATGGAAAACACCGAAATAGGAGCAGCTCAGATCTACATACATTTGGAATTTTGACTGAGATAAACACCTGCAAAAGGAAGTTACCAGATTACCCAGAAGGAAAGTTTTCTGCTAGCCCTTAACCACAAAGTAATGAATTTATTTGTGGGAAAAAAATATGAAGGTTTATTCCCCTTGATTTTTTTAAACATCCTTTACATTTACAGCACCCCATGAATGCTAACGACTGCATTATAAACCCTATGGCTTATACCTGGATCAAAAAATATCCCAGTATTGATGTGCATTCTGTCCCATTTGAACATAATTCCAAAGCCTGTTCTAAATCTTGAGTCACATATAATGGGAGAAACTTGCATATTCCTTGTGCAAAATCATTAGCTTTTCTGTATAGAACAGATTAAAGATTGCTGGATAGGAACCTGGGTCTAACCTATCTACATAAAGCTTGCATCACAAGACTACACACAAACAGCTTTCATGCACTCATTACACTGTCCTTCTGACTTGGGTGGGCTTCGGTGGAATAAAAATAGTACTAATTTGCTCTTGTTAAGAGCCACAAGCAGATGTGAAGTGAAAGCCAGTCAGGCCAGTTAGTAAACTCACTGAATTATATGAGTATCTTTACAGAAAAAAAAGAGGTGGATTAGAATTGAAAAGCAATCTTGCACAGTTATTAAAAGACGAAAACATGCGGATTCAAAAGCACATAAATATATATAAACATGCAAATATACATATGCCCACATACATCTTGGCAAATCTATTTCTGTACTTCAAAGCACCCAATATCACACATTGTCTGCAGCCTATTTTCATGCAAAATACATATCCACTTTGCAGGGGCTAGCAAGGTGGCTTTACACATTTCTCCAGGTAATGAAAGAAAGCTTAATCCACACATCTCTTTTCTGATAGGAAAACTCACATTTAAAATGACAACTTGCACCACGCTGAGGCAATTTACAGGTGACAAGAAACTGTATTAGCTCCCCAATTAGTATAATAAGTTAAACTACAATTCAGTCTTAACTATCAGCCAACTGCTGTAAAGGGAATAAAAGGACAAGCCAAGTAAAAATGAAACTGCAGGCAACAGTGGAGTTGCAGGATCAGACTCAGCAGCCTATTGTGCACTGGCAGCGAGAGCATGCAGCCAACTCTCACTTCAGGTCTACAATAAAATCATGTCTGGTACGACTCACTGTGTTGACAGGGAGACTCACAATCGGTGGCAGAATTTTAGGGTCTTTAGGGTGAGTTTACTAGCTGTCCACCCCAGATGTTGCTAGCACTTCTACTTAAAGTCCTCGTCCTCAACGTGGCCACCACAGCACACTTTACACAAGGCGTAAGATATGTAAGGTATAGTTTTACAACTCCTTTTAACACTGCTGTTGCACACTCAGGATTTTACTCTAAAAATTATGAATATTTGTTGGAAAGCTACATTCCTAGAACATGATGAGAGATATGCATATGATGCAGGGAGCTAGAGATCATCTAATCAAGTTTGGGGAGATGATCCAAAATCCTGAGCAGAGGACACACCAGAAGTGAACCACGACTCCGAGAAGGACCTACACTAGAGGAGAGGAAACTGCAACCCACGCGTGGGTCCCACACTGGTGGGAAGGAATCACGTGGATTGCCTCCCATGACACGGACACCACGTGGCATCAGGGGAAGACTGCGAGGAGTGCTCTTCCCAAGGAGGAAGGATTGCCACGGACAATGAGCAATGGCCAGACCACACCCCCTCACCCCCTGGAGCCAGGGGGTGGGAGGAGGTAACCAGGAAGTAGAGGGGGTTGTAGGGGGATAAATGTATTTAAGATCAAGCTGTATTTATTTTCTCTCACTATCCTACTCTGACCTAGCTGATTTGGTTAAACTGGTGGTGGTAAACCAAATTTATATTTCTCTCTCCAAGTCTACTCTAGGTTTTGGCCATGATCAAAGTGGTGAATGAACTCTGCCTGTCCTAATCTCAATCCTTCAGCCTTTTTTGCTGAATTTTCTTCCTTCCCATCCCTAAAGGGAAGGAGGGGGGCGGGGAGTGAGAGGCTGCATGGGGCGGGCTAAATCTACCCAATGGGGCAGGCTAAAACTACAACTGAGGACTACATCACATTTAATTGCAGAGCTAGTACACATGCTTGTGCAAACCCAAGAATTGTTAACAGCATAATTCAGCAAAGTTCTTGTGATTCTACTTAGATCTTCAAGGGGTCAGAGTCTCAAAACAAACTAAAACCCAAAACTATATGCCATCTAAATTGTTATGGGAATTTTCCCTCTGTACCATATTTATACCAAGCATGAAGCAATTACCAAACAATATATTATTTAGAAAACTCTTAGGTTCATTCAGGTGAGAGTGAAACTCATTTGGCTTACATCGTTGTTCCAGCTTTTAATCACAGGCCCAGCCACCATCTGTATGTCCCTTTTTAGTCTGAATCTTGTCCATCAGTACAAGCTTGCCGTGTTTCCTATAATTAGGAGAAGAGTGGCCGTTTGTTAACCCAACGTCAACTTACACACTGGGCCAGTAGTCAAGCAAGAGGAGACATGTGACCCTTCCATTGACCTGAATGACTAGGGTATGACCTCTGCGGTCCAGCCGGTAAAGGGAAGGGAGCACTTTAAAAAGGTCATTATGATTAACGGTTTTCCCAGGCTTGCCCAAATGACTAATTGCTCATATAAAAAAAGCCCCAGGCCCCAAACAGTTAGCTTTCTTACCTGCAAATATCAAATATCTTTTCAACTTCTAATCCCCTTTGCTGTAACTGGGAATTACATGGAACCTTTTTTTTATTTGTATGGTAGGAATTCAAACTAAAATTCTCATAATAAAAGTGTACATAATTAAAATATGTTCCACCTGCAAAGCAAAGATGTCTTTCCTATCTCCCTGTTACACTGAACTTCGGGTCCCCACTAGTGAGCTTTGCTTATAGCACCCATTACCACTTGCAAAAACTTGATTTCCATGGAAGATGTTTCAGAAGAAGAGATAATTAACAAGACGAAATTGTTAGAAAATTAAACATGCTTTTTCAAGTTCTTCTTGAGTGAGATAATTGTCTCTTATTGTTTTGAGTGCATTAGTAATCTGCTCTGTCAGCCCAAAACCATTTGCCATGCCAAAAATTGAACAATTCAGCATTATGCATTTCCAACCTCTATTCTAATATAACACAGGCAAAGTTACATATACTGTTGCTCATAAGCTCACAACACAAGAGAGCTGCAAGTAGCTTCTTAGGAGGGCATTGCTAATGTCTACTGTTAAGTGAAATGCTGCTGGAGAGACCACCCTATTTGCTTGGATAACCTCTCTAATCTGGAAAGGAATGGTAATCTTAAGAGACAAACTCCTGGATATCCTAGAAAAGCACTGATTTTCCCTAGTCATAAAAAGTTAATGTGTAATCAATGGATAATTGTGCAATTAACTACAGAATTCATGTCGTGTGTTGGTGAACAAGAGATCACTCAGTTCTGAGATCTGAAATCACTGAGCGCTAAATTTGCTTGGGGAGTTGTACTTCACATCTGTTGTATCTCAGTGCCATTGACTTCAGAATTAGGCCTGATAAATTTTTGCTCACAATTACTTCTTAAGCATCATTTTCAGTATAGGGAGTGAGCAGAGCACCTGCTAGCCATAAGGGAGCTCTACGTCACAGATGATTGCACACTAAAAGGTTTCATGGCCTAAGACAAGGTTAGGGTCTTTGTCATTTATAGAAAACTACAACTGTTGTCAGAAAGCACATCCTATAGGAAGAGTCTCAAAGCAAACCTAATGACCATATGCAAATGTCTCCAAAATACCCTCCCATTTTTAAGAGGTCATCAGAAGGAATATATCTCTGGAAAACTAAAAAGAAAAAAAAAATATATATTAGAAGTCCAAATATACTGGGCAGAAACTCTGTGGAACTTCTGGAGAAATTGTTATGATTAGGTAAGTGAATAACAGATGCCCAACAATCATAAATATTTTTATTTTATTCTACTTAATTTTTTTTAGGAAAAAAAAGCGCCCGAAAGGCCACCAGTGATACCTTTCTGCATATAGCCATGGAGATCATGATTCTGAGTTTACAATTCCACAATTTGTGACTAGTTTTAAAGAGGTTATCTGGAGATTTTGATGGAGAATCCATACACTGCAAAAACATGAGAACACAGAATCATGAAATATTGCATTCAGTTGAAGAGTTCAGTATTTCATCTCTTAAGAGGTCAGTGAATAAACTCTCACAGAAAAATGCTAAAGAGTCTGCAGAAGCAAAGGTTAACTGACCACTCAGACCTGGCTGGGACAAAGATTGATGATGATATACACTATATAGTTTATCCATTTTCTTTTTTAGTTTTACTTAACCTTGAATAGTATTTACAGGTAATGCAAGGAGATTTATCTTACAGTCTTCTAATGAAAAGCAGTAAATAACAGAAGAAATCCTTGTATGTACTTCCTTGCTTTGGAAAACAAAATGACATTTAGAAATCTAACTCCTGAAATGCTAATGCAATTGCTGTGTCTTTATGCATAATCACTCAAACTGAACATGAAAATATTAAAGTTTAAATGTTTACTTGTTCTTATACACAGGTTAAAATAGCTATTTATTTCTTTTTAGAAAGGTTTATTCATTATATTTTTTTTTCTAAAAATCAGCTTTTTATCTCTGGACTACCTTCAGGAAATCGCTACTTAAAAGGCTTCCTTTCAAGATTGCTGCCCTTATCAACTGCTCTCTCTTCTCTGTCTTGTCAACCTTTATAAAAGTTTAAAGTCCTGACATTTTCTGCTTCTCTTCTGCATCTGTAGTTCCAAATCTATCTCTATGAATTGGCTTATGTACTGGATTGAAACTGCTCTATAAACCTGGCTTCAGAGTGAAAAAGAATGTCAGAGCTGGTTTCAACTCTTACGAGTCATTACTCAGTACTATTCTTTCAGTCACACAGTTTCTTATTTTTGGTGGATTGAGTTCTTACTCCCTGTTTCAAAGTGCTGATAGCATTCAAAACTCTCTTCTCCACAGAGAGAATGTCACAGCAGAAGGACTAGGAAGTAGCAGACAACACATCCTATTCTGCTTTCCCTAGCACCATAAATTAGTCTTAAGTTTTCTTAAAACACTGAAATACGTGATGTTTTCTTCCTCTTCCCACTCTAACTTTTCTAGGTGAAGCACCTATTGTTCATTTTGTGAATCACCTCAATTATCTCAATGTGGAAGTAGATACATTTAACTATCACCACGAAGGATGAACACTGGCAGAATACAGCCACAAATCTGTACTTCTCTGTATCACATCCTCCTGCTCATTCTCCCACCAAGTGGGACATGAAGACACTATTAAAAGCTTGCAACCACGTAAACTGACATCTGGCTGAAAGCACCTTCCTATCCTTTACATTTTTACTTTTAGAATAACAGAAGCTACATCTCAAACAGAGCCCCTCCAAGTTCTGAGACACCTCTGTCTTCTCAAGAGCGTTCTCAGTCACGTCCATCCAAATTCTTACAGCTCTGTATAGTCATATAAATGTTAAAAAAATACATTTGTTTAATCACACTCATGGCACTCACCATCTTTCTCTGTATCCCCTCATTTTTAATTTTGTATTTAATCATTTCAAACTCACTTCCCTTAGACAGCTCAAATAATGCTGGATGTGTTAGGCCTGCAGTGTTCCCATGATCTGGAGCCAACACGATATCCAGTTCTATGTTCACACAGTCATTTGACATGTTTCTTTTGTTTAAAAAAAGGCTATTACCTTGTATTTCCTTGGTAAGTGAATTCCAGAAAAAATGAGATCATTTTTATTATTGTAGCAATCAGTAACCTTATGTACTCCTTTCACAGACATAAATGAGCGATTTAAAGCCCTAATCAGAAAATAAGCCTCTTCAAAGCAAAAATAAAGCCTAAGTAATATAAAGCTTTATTGCAGACTAGGCTCAGTCTTATCTCTTGAAAGGTTTCAATCTATTAGTGATTTGCTTTAAATGTCTTCTAGGCATAAAACCCATTCACATTGCTAAGGGATTTGTTTGAGAAAATACGTTGGTACCATTTTAATAGCCTTCAGTAGATAGACACCGTCAACAGCATTCCACGTGAAACTTTTTTCTTGCTGGAATATAGAGATGTGCAGCACTTAATCATGAGCTTTATCGAGCCACTCAGATTCAACATATGTTTATCAACAGACAGAACTTACAGCTGCTGGGCACATGGAACTTAACCGTGGAATAAGATTTTAATTGTCCTGAAACCATCAGAACCATTGCTATGGTTTTGGTCCTGATTTTTAAACTTTCACTAGAAATACTGGACACAAACTGCATGTCTCATAGCACTTAAAATGTTCAATTCATTATTAAAGAGCTGAAGTCGGACTTAAGTTACTTTACTACTTCTATTAGATGTATATTTTGTCTAAGAAAAGAACAAGCAAGCAGTGTAGGAGGAAAAAAAAAGACTTTCTCTTCCTTCCTGTCTCCTATTCCTCCCTCTCCAAAGCCCTGGAGACTGAGCATGTTCCTTAATTGGTTTCAGCCTGTTATATCCATCTTTTCAAATCTCAGTGCACCAACCAGGAGTTAAATGGAAATTTAGATGCCACAGTGATGAAATACAAGATCAAACAGCACTAGATTATTTACTCTCTTTTAATCCTATTCTGACTAGGGGAGGAGAAAAATTCTACAAATTACAACAGAAGATATCCTCATGTTAAAAAAGCAAAGTCTAACAAAAAGAAGACAATAGGGTTGAAGCTCTCTAGGACAACTGTCACCTTCCAGTGCCATGGTCATGCTACACCTGACAGAGTGCTGCTAGCCTATGGCTAGAACTTCCATGCATTTCTACAGTATAAAAAAAAAATTAGTACTATTATTGATAATCCACAACCAACCAACTGGTGACTTTTTAACACTTTGAGAGAGCTTATGTGTCTGAATGCTCAATGAATACCTAACATATGCCCTGTCTCCTCAGTATGGATGCAAACGTTACTAAATTTGACCATAACTCTTTATTAAAACATAATGGAGAATATGTATGTGTGCATGAATTAATGCAGAAGGGAGGGAGGAAAAAGAATCAAAGAGAGTGAAATTGTTTCTTGGGAATGACTGTTGGCATAATTTTAAAATATACTTTATTTATATTAAGTTCCAAGCTGTGCTAAAGGGTTTCAGTAGCATATATTTTATTCCCTATTGGTAACAAATGTGTTTCACTTGGCACCACTGCTATATCAATTGCCACAGCCTCCATCCATCCATCACTAGCTAATTTTCAAAATCTGAAAGATTTTCTTTTAAATACAGCTGTAACTCATTAGCTTCTTTTTGTCAATCTAGTTGCAATGCACTTCTTTAGCTCCTCCCTCCTTTCTCACTGAATAATAGCACCATTTTTATGCCTTGGTTTTGACTCTAAAATTAGTAAAATCAGAGTGTCACAAGTACAGTCAATATAACTCTTATCTTTGCTGTTTCTAGCTCCCAACTAAATTATTATGCTCTATTTTACCAATATGTTTGTCCTTCTGAATTTATTTGGGTTGCGTATACCACAGCAGGCACAGAAGTAGCTAACAGAAGTAGAGATGGGAGGGAAAGGGGAGGAAAAATTGGTACAATCACCTTTTCCACCCAGTAATCCTTTCTCAAAGTACATCTGACAACAGACTGCACAGATTTGTTAGTGGCTCACCAGCTGGCTCTTGGACTTACCAACCTTACGTTGACTAAGGAGAACGTACTGCGTAGCAGCTACTAGGAAGCCCATCTAGGCAGAGACAAGCATCCAAGATCCAATTTACTGAACCTGTTCTATCTCTGTGGGAAAAACCTTTAGGTTTAAATTAATCCCAAAACCAGGGAACACAAAGCCCCAAACAGATACTCTCCTGGTAGAGTAAGTGCCCTCAACTACCTCCACATTTCAGAGATGGAGTCCACAGTAACTGCTTCTGCAGGATTACCAAAAAAAAACATCTTCTCTGCCTGAATTATCTGCCACCACAGCAGAAGAGAGGGATGGTTACAAACCGTAGCTTCTTGAGGTGTGGACCACTTCTCACAGACCTCAAACTGTTCTGAAATTGAATCTGCATAGAAGGATCAAGACTCTTAAAACCTGAGGAATCTTTAGTCCAGAGAAAGTAAGTACAGACTTCTTTTGCTCTTCTCTTCAATTCATTTAGAAATTACAGCCAAACACAAGAAAAAGTGCCATTACAACGTTTACAGGAAAGCTGGCTGAGATCGTACTATGTTGCAACCTTCTAGTTTATTGACACAAAGCGACAAGAGTGAGCAGTGGAAAGTTCAACACTCCACGTGGGGATGTTCCTATCTCACAGGTTGCTGGTCTATAAAGGTTGTTTACCCTACTGGAGCAAGAGATTAGGACAAAAATCAACACTTCATATATCTTCCAAAACCATAGAACAATACAATGTTTTGGGACAGAAAGGACCTTTAAAGGTCATCTAGTCCAACCCCCCTGCACCAAGCAGAGACACCTTTAACTAGATCAGGTTGCTCAGAGTCCTGTCCAACCTGACCTGGAATGTCTCCACGGATGGGGCTTCTACCAAGTCCCTGGGCAACCAGTTCTAGTATTTCAGCACCCTCATTGTAAAAAAGTTCTTCCTTATACCTAGTCTGAATCTAGCCTCTTTCACTTTAAAACCATTACCCTCTGTCCTATTAACAAGGTAGCCAGACCAGCTATACATTGTTCAGTATCTACAGAAAAGCAAAACAAAGGCCATAAAACAGAGATTTTTCAGAAACATGCTGCCACCTTAGCAATCATTTTGTACTGAAGACTTGTCTGCAAAGAGCAACTTAAACAGAAGCCGAGTGATCTTCAAAATGACATTAATATTTCTTAAAGTTTTGTGCAGAGCATCTGGAGAGTTAAAAACTACCTTGAGGAAGCACCACAAAATAAACACACAGAATAAAATGGTCGGTACCCGCAAGTCAATGTTTTCACTCTTGTCAGTTCATGCATGAGGACTATAACTTGGTTGAGGTGAAACACTTCAAGTTATGAATTATTCTGTCATTCACAAAACAGTAAAGCTAAGGGTAATACAATGCCAAAACCATTTACTTCATAATATATATATGTAACAACACAACCTCTCTCCACTCTGACACAGAACACCCTTCCTCCTCCCTCTGTGACTTACCCACAAAATGGGTGTAAACCTACAATACAAAAAAAAGTACTGAAGACTTTATTCCCTACTGCATATTTCCTTCCAGTTTTTCAGAAGATAACTTCTAAGTGAATTATGTACAATCCAGTGCAGGCACCCAGGGGGGACAAAAAAAAAAAAAAAGTGAAAAACGGCAAAGGCAACACCAAGGCCAAAGAAAAAGGAGGAGCTGCTCCAGGCATCAGAGCAGGTATCCACACTGCATCCCACAGAGGACCTCATCCCATGCAGTTGGATCCCATACACCCTATGTAGGCAAACATTGTCATGGACAGGACCTGTGCTGGAATAGGGAAAAAGTCTGAGGAACTGCTATATAATGACTATACCTCCTCCCAAATCCCACCTGTGCCACCTGAGGCAGGTGAAGGAGCATGGAGTAAAGGGGTGAAGTTGAATTGTGGTGCAGTAGAGGAAGGTTAACATTTATTTCTTTCTTACTACCTAAATCAATTCTAATTGGCAGCAAGTTAATTTCCCCAAGTCCTGTTTTGCTCACAATAGTAATTCATAAGTGATTTCCCTGCCTTTATTTTCATCCAGATGTTTTCTTATTTCTATTTGTTTCCTATTTTTCCCAGCCCACTGCAGAGTGAGGAAGAGAGTGGTGGCTAGGTGGGCATTTTGCTGCTAGCTAAGGCTAACCCACCACGATTAGTAATACAACTATGATTTTCCTTGAAATTATTCAATCCTCAATGCATTTGTTCATCCTACATTTTTCATTTTCTTACATTGTTCTTAGCAATATGCTGTTGGATTATCTCACACTTGTCCATTCAGCAGCTGTTCAGTCTTCTCTGCATCATATACTTGCCAACTAATACTAAATCAACATGTTGAACATGTCATATTTACAACGTGTTCTTTTCACTTCAGAGTAAAACTTCCTCTCAACACCTAAATTGTTCTTCCTGCACTTCTCATTTACCTGTTAGCACCAGAAGTTGCCCAGTAGAAATCTGTAACATATTCAGTGAACAGATATTCTGCCTCTTCCTCCTCTCATAATTTCTCGGTACTGCAAGAGCCAATCTCCAAGAGGGTGTTTGGGAGGAGTGGTCGAGTGGGTCATTTTAATTGTTTCCACTCATGACTGACTATATAATATCAGGACTTCATAACAGATGTTCTTCTCATTATCACTAGCTATTTTTAGTATTTTCTGCCCATCTCTTCCAAAAGTATCTCCTCTTCCAGATCACCCACCTCTTATGTTTTCAGAGCTTCCCCTTTAATTTCAATTATATCTTAATTTTAGGATTTTCTCAATTGCCCCAAATCAAGATGGATGAGCTCATATTCTCTCAGATTGCTCTCTAATCCTCTCACATTCCTATGCAGAAACAGAAGCCTAGTGCTAGAGCACAGAATCATCACTTAATTTAACTTATAATTAGTTATCATTAGTTTATCTTGTTTATATTAATGTGTTAAAATGCATATACACATATACTTATCTAAATCTATAAATATTAAACACACAAGACTAAACAGTAGTTTAACTCCACTCGGTGAATAGTGAAAGATACAAAGTTGATTGCTTTATTCAACTTGCTTTGGTTTATGCTGAAATAAAAACAAATGTGTTCATATTTTAAAGTCAAGACTAAGCAAAATACGTTTCATAGGACTGAGACAACAGTTCATAATTTTCCAGAGAAAGAATGCGGGAAGGAGGAAATTAAACAAGAATTCTTGCATATATTTCCTGATGTTATTTTCATTATGGAGAAGTAAAATTATATGTACTCCCTTGACAGCAAAGGTCAAACAATCTGATAAAATGTAGTTAATGCACTGAGACTGATTGATGCTTAAATGAAAAAGTCATGTTATTTTATGGAGTAAAAAGTGCTCTCTCTTCTTTATTCTCTCCATATCACCAAAATATTTATGCTTAACAAAAAGGTCTATAACCAAACTAAAGCTTAGAGGAGCTTTCTGAATCATGTACTCACATATCAAATAAAGATTTAGCCATCCATGATATTTTCATAATGGTAATACACCTCTTTGTTAAGTACTTGAAGTACCTAGTGCAACCACAATATTGATTTTTTGCCTAACCGTTATCCTGCATGAGTACTCACACACCTACTTTATAAAACGTCCTGCTTCTCTGAAAGAAGCAGCACTAGGTATTACCAGTAACCATATGCACAATAAGACAAATGCATCCATTGAACTCCTAACATCTTAAAGGATATGGCTTAAAACCCCTTGGAATCAATGCCAAACATGGCTTGTCCTTGGAAACATGCCTAAGTCCTTGGAAACCAAAGATCTGGTCACTCATCATTACACAGGTAAGTGCATGCTATCAGGTCTCTTCAATATCTATATATGTTAAAAAACAAAACAAAACAAAAAAACACACCACGAAAAATCAGTCTTCCAAAGTGCATACATTTCACGCAGTGTTGAGCGGGAGTTAAGCTCTTCTGCTATAGTAGCATTTTACAGAGTTGCAGGGCAGCTGTCAGTGTTTACTGCACGTGAAGTTACTGAGTTGTTCTAGAAAATCACTTCAAAATGCTCCCCTAAAACATGCTCCATCCACTAGCTAAACAGCTGTTTGCTGCCTTGACCTAGTGATTCTGCTCTCAGACTTTAGAAGTAGGACAAAATATGAGATGGTGAAATATCCAAGGCCATATGAGATTTTAGTCTGAAGCCGTTTGCTTGTTCATCTGGCAGCATTAACTTAATTTCACGGCAATGGAGCTGTAAGAGGTGATCAGTTGCTCAGGAGTTCTGTATAAAAATCGCTATGAGACAGACAGACCACATGTATTGGGTATTTAATAGTGCCATGCTACACAAATCTATGGCTCTAAATACGTGCACCATTATATTAAACTGGACTGACTGAACCTGTATCAATGCACTCCTATTTACGAGTATTGTCTTTCAAGGATAGCAACAGTTCACTACTTTCAAATTCAGTTATGATCAGCAATACCACATTTTCTGATGTGGACACCTAATACAAGTTTTCTCCTGATTTTTTGCTTTGAATATTTCTCTTCCTATTAAAAACCCACTTTGGTTTGGCAGCTCAGTTTTGAGGTTACCTCAGACTGCCAAATCACCATGATGGAATTTTATTCCTTTTTTCAACTTGGGAAGATTGCCATTTGAATTACTCTCTAGCAACTACTTGCAGTGTCTGAGAACTGATGACTATTCTCTATTCTGCGTACAGTGAAAGAACCATCTGAGGTATTACTGATCAGCAAAATAATCTGAATACTAACCTTTTTTAAAAATGGTAATGTGCATACAAGTGCTCTTTGGCCCAAGAAACTAGCCAAAGCCTAAGATATTGTTGGGCTATACCATATGCATCGAGAAGTACGTGATTACCAAGTTGGATGCTTTGGTACCGTTCTGTTTATTTACAGTATTATAACCAATGAAATGTAAGCAACAGAAGCAAGTATCACGGGTGAGAAGTTCAAATCTATTTTCCATTCTTTCCAAATTACAAAGCCAGCCCTTTTCATGGACACACAGCCAAGACAGTGCCTTAATTTGGTATTTTCATGTTGCCTGCTGTGGGTTTTCTATCATCTTTAAAAAAGCGACATGGCTCCTACCTATTTAGGCCACCCCTAAAAAACTTCTTGGCTTATAAAAACTCTTTCCTATGATTCTGAGAAGGGTCCTAAAAAACATTTCTAAAGCCTCTAATACTGCTGCAGAAAAAAACATTGAATTGCTCCGTATGTAACCTGAAAGAAAGCTTAAGCAAAGTCTAGACGACAGACCAAAGATTCATTTGTGGACAGCTGCCACAACTCTGCAACACAGAAATATTATTTGCTGAAGGAAAACAAAGATTAAATTTCATGCTTTAATTTGCTGATAAAACATCAAGCTCTGTCAGAGTTAGCCATCAAACTTGCATTAAGTCTCAGGGCTATTTGCAGGTGTAGCTTTACCAAATGAAATCTGAAGCAGGAGAAGAAAGGAAGTATAGAGAAAAGTTCTGGTCTTCTCCAACATTTCCTTCAGAGAAGACCAAAATACCATGCTAAAGCATAATTCTGCAGTGAAATCCTGATTTTCCCTCTATACTTAAATAATTGTCAAAATCCTCTTGACTTCAAGATAGCAAAAAATTTCATCCTATATACCAGAAGTATCAGTATCCCTACACATCATGAAAGCCAGCCCCCATGCAAAAGAGCCTTGCTGTTTGTTTCCCAGCTGTGATGCTTCTAATTTTCATGCAAATTCAAGTTAGACTTGGCGACTGAGCTCTTTTTAACCTGCCAAAAACAAACAAAAAATGTTTGCTTTAGATAGAAGTCACAAGAATAAAAGAGATTTATTTCAAATTTAAAGCAATAAAAACAATAAGAAATCTCCTCCTCAAAAAAAGCTTGAATATCCTCTTCCATTCCAGAAAACTATTTTAAGAAGGAATTAGGCACATGGGGCACAATTGTGCTCATGTCTTCTCCACTGTAGCACTGTATTGAGTGCCTACATCATGAAAGTTTCAACTGTTACTCTTCAGTAAGACACGGCAGCCTTTTTATCTCTTCATATTCAAATGAGTTACAAAACCCTCTTCTGACCACATCCTCGCTCTTCAGCCTAACCCACCAATGAGTAGCTGAGTTCCTTCAGGGCTAATGGAGTGCGTACCATCTGCTATCAATACTGTCCACGCGTTCCCCAGTCGAGACTTATTTCAGGCCAAGTTTCTCTTCTGAGTTAACATAAGGTGACAAGCCTGGCAGTTCGCAAATTTTCCCTGCATGACTGATTCAGCCTGGCTGACCAGATCCATGCTAATGAGAATGTGC
Organism: Apaloderma vittatum; assembly: GCF_000703405.1. Lineage (NCBI taxonomy): Eukaryota > Metazoa > Chordata > Aves > Trogoniformes > Trogonidae > Apaloderma > Apaloderma vittatum. The sequence goes on from NW_009717840.1 coordinate 38,259, forward strand.
CAGCTCCCAACAAAAACATTTTTGAATAATTTAAAACTTCAGAGCTTGGTGTGCCAGATACTACAATTCATTGTTTAATTACGATGCCAGCAGCATCTACATGCATCTACTACAAACACTGTTGACTGCAAAATTGTCATCAGATCTAACTTTATAAATAATGCAAAAGGAAAAAGAAGCAAAACTACACAAAGCCAACTTAAACTTAGTCAGCCGTGCCCTTAATCTTTGAAAGAAAGCTAAGCATTCACAGAAATATATGAAGCCTAAAAATCAAGAATGTATGAAATGTACTTAAAACACTACAGCTAGTGTCATCAGTCTTGCTGATGAAGATGAGGACAAAGTTTTATGTCCTGAAATTTTTCAAAGACAATACTTATCCTTATTTTCATTTTAGCTTGCTTTTGGAAGCATATCACCATCCACCCAGAAAGACAGAAGTGAAATCAAAGAGGTGCTGCAAAACAAGCAAAGAAAAAAATATCTAGGACACTGGCTTTTGTGATAGGTCACATCACGCCACACTATGCCATTACTGCAGGCCCTTCTAACTAGTTAGTCCAACTTTGAAAATCCTACCATTAACTGCCTTCTGCACATGAGTATTTTTGACAAATCCATCCTTAACTGCAGAGTTCAGGTCTGGTGATCCCAAATACTGTTGAAAATACTGTCAAGAAGTCACATTTGTTTCAGATTAAAATGCGTTTTTAACCTAAAGGTGAGTCTGTTTTTATCTTGTTTTAAAATGTTTAATATACTGAACTTGTAGCAGTTTAAGTAAAGAAACCTCCTAGCCAGACTTGAATAAAACCAGCTTGAATATTCAGAACAGTTAGAAATGACAGAAGAATTGCTAAATGCAAAAACAGTGTAAATAGCAACTCCCCGGATTTAGATGCTTTGGATTTGATGCAAACCCCTGGTTCAACAGTAAGTTGGGTATGTAAGCACACTGAGCATTTCAATACTACTTGTTGGAAGAGAGTAAGTCTGACATATTTCCAGGAAATACCGTAACTGAAGTATAGCAAGCTTTGCAATTTTATTAGATACTTTTAATAGACATGGACAGGCAACTGCAAGGAGTTTTGTAACTACTCCAGTCTTCCTACATGCCACAGAAAATTGGCACAGGGCTAGAATAGGTAGAGTAATAGAAGTCCAACTGTCGTAATCAAACTTAAGTTTTAAGGAGCTAATTGCTTAATGAATAGCTAATCACAATTTTAATTAAATTAGTTGTGGAATTAGCATCCTATTAAAAGAAGATAAAACATACACACATGTAAGGGTTTGAGGGTTTCCTCCTTCCTCTCTTCCACTATATGTTACACTTCAACAAATGGCTGTGTGCTCAGAGCTCCACAAGTTATGAACTGGCCTTAATTTTGACAAGCCTCTGGACTTTCGTTTTGGTATTTATTTTTTGTTTCTTCTTTTTTTTAATTTGTTGCAGCATGAATAACTTAGTGCTTCCTTTACAGATGTATTTCATTTACAAGAGAGAATTTGTAGTTTGACAACCCAAAAACATGTCCTGCCACCCTCCTACAAGCATCTTCTCATCATTTCCTTATACCTCGTTCGCACTTGCCGTTCACTGCAAGTCAGCATTCGCTACGCTATGACCACGAAAGGTGACAGTCACCATCTGTACCCTCGCAGCCTCATGGGCTGGGCAGCCGATACTGGAATTGCTCCAAACTGGCAAAAACACATCCTCCGCAACGTCACAGACCGCTTTCCATGCAACCTGCCACGACTGGTCCCAGCTGCACCTGACACAACAACTGCTCGGACAGCTCCAGCCAGCGCTACTGATTTCAAAGCCCTGTACGGTTAAACTATGCACGCCGGTCTCATCCTGGTTATACCATGGTCATCCGAGACCACTGATATGTTGTCACAATCCCAAACATTTGCTACATCTTCTTTAGACTTCAGAAACTAAATCCTGACTCAAACTTCCATGTAACAACTTCATAGTAGAGCTTTTTACCCCCTCTCTTTTAATATCACTCTCTGATACCCTATTATGTAAGACTTGAGCTGCAATATATTTAGGTGTCACATTTGCTGAAAATCTAAAAATTATTTTAAGAATAAATCCTAAAGATTTGATACATTTTTCCTCCTCTTCTTCCATCTCTTTAGCTAAGGTGCTATAGCTCAGGGGGTAGAGGGGAGGGTTAGACAGAATGGTAGATTATTGCTGTAACTGGTACCTCAAGATTTCAGGTGCTAGTCTCTGCTCTATCCACCATCTTTATGGAGTCTACCACCAGTTCTCTGCTAGTTACAAAGGCTGTACCTCTCACTTGCATCTCCTGTACTTACATGGAGTTGACGATGATCTATATTAAAAGCATATGCTTCTGATGAAAAAAGGCAAAAGTAGGCTCTACTTCATTTTCTAATTCAATTTCTGTGTCTGGCTATTTCGGCATAACTCTTCTATTGCAGAGATTAGGAAATGCACGAGCTATTTAAAAGCAAATAAGGAAGCTGTCAGGCTGTCTAATTAGTGAGTGCTCATAAATAAAGCATTTTAGGCTAAATACCAGGCCAGTTTTTATTACACAAATGGACAACAGATGAAGAGATGACTGCTGATAAAAAGATGCCAAGAAAAAGCACCACCAACATTCTTACATTCCTGCAAAACACTGGGCAAGGAATTCGTGGAACCTTTCCCCGAGTCTGAGCTCTCGTCTCCCAACTTACCAGGGAGGCCAGGTTTTCCTACCTCTCCATTTGCTTCCTTGTGTCCTACTTCCCACTTCAGAGCTCACCTGTCTAGTGACTTCCTCTCTGACACATAGGTGGAAGGCCCTATGCAAGATCTCTATATTCTCAGCTGCAAATCTTGCTGTGCTCTCACCGTTATGTCATCAGAGGAACAAGAAGAGAGAGAAATTAAGGGGTCTAACCTTAACAAATACTGCAGTGACCTCAGTCTTCCATGCTGAGCTTGATGCCTGGATTTTGCTCCAACGACAATACTTTCCTTTAAAATGATGCAGAGTACAGGCTATCTATGAGACAGTTGTTCCACACGCCCTTTTTACCAAGTAACAACACAGTTGAAACTGATTTATGGATCTAGAAAACTAAGCTTTCTAAGACTAAAGGTGGCAAAATTATCAAAATGTTCTAAAGATGACCTGCAATCACCTTCTCCAGACACACAATAATGAAATAATGGCAAAACTGGAAGGATTAAGAGTGTCATCCCTACAGCAGTGAGGATACAATATTTCACTGTCCTTTTCAAACACACCCCAGAAAGGGCAGGCTGTGGTTTTCTTGGCTTTTGGGGTCCTACGACCCCAAGCAAATGGCTCAGTTCCAGATGTAAGACTTCAAGGAATATTGTTTCTGTGATCATAGTGAACTAAATATTAAGCAGATAATGCATTTTATTAGTTTAGGAATGCCTGGTTTTATACGGAAATTGCACTAACAGGTCTAGAATGTCTGCTGATGTATTTTTTTCTGTGTAATTCAAGTGGTGCTTCCAGAAGTTTCTCAGTAAGATAGTCTAGTTATTTTCTCTTCACTTTTTTGGCATTGGAATAAAATCAATGTACTGGCATGTAGTCTGAGGACCACATCCCTATTCTAATGAGGTGCTAGAGGGCTGAGCAGAAAATAATTCTCCTGCACAGGCTCTGGGTGTCTAGTATACAAATGTAATACCGGTATTTTTATAACTAGAGCCAGTCATGACTACTTAAAGCACAGACTGAACAGGCTTCAATGTCATAGCTTTAGGGAAAAAAACAAAGTTATTTGGAAAACTCAGTATGATCAGGATATAGCAACTTCAGTATGACACTTCACCATGTCAAATGTGGATTCCACATTAAGTAAAAGATGACTTCCCAAAATACAGGAAGAGAACAGGGATACTACTGGCTATGATTTCTGGGTAAAGAGTCCTCTTTCACCACAGGTTCCAGCTAGGCACATGCTTACAGTGTTATCTCCAATGACGAGAGAGACATCTCTACATTGTCTGGTTGTTTTGCAACCAAGCATCTGTTAAAGACATTGAGCTACATGAAGAGTAGCCAAACTGCTCAGAGTCAGTGGTGGATGTGGGCTTTTTTTTTTCTTTTTTTTTCTTTTTTTAAACCAGAATGAGATGGTATGCACACCTAATCCCCAAGTTAAAAGGTAAATTTCTTCCCTCCTACAATACTGAATCTCTATACTCTTGGGAGCAAGTACTTTGACAGTTTAAGGCCGACTACCTTATCTAGGTAGCAGTAGGGGGAGTGCAATTGCCATTTACGGCTCTGACCCTTCGGAACGGGGCTGTGTTCTGTCAAGTCCCCCATAACAGTAAAGCCAGAGTTAGGGTAGGATAGCGTGCTGTTACAAACCTTAGCCAGGCACAACACATGCTACTGCTATAATGGCTTGCTCTCCTGTCTGTTACTCCTACTTTGAAGCTACATGGAAGAGGGAAACCGCGATCTATCTGTGAACACAAAACAGCCAGGCTTCCTTACAAATCCAGTGGGATCTGCTCGTTCTGGGATAAAATTTGTGTCTTGCTGCAGCTGCAAAAAGATTCAAAAGGTGCCATAATGCTAACTCGTTCATCAGAGTGTAGCTAGTGCCCCAGATCACACTGGCCCATTTCACTTTCTTAGCCGCCAGGTAAGCAGATTCATTGCAGGAAACATTATAGGAAACATTATAGCATGATAAGGAAAAAAAAAAAAGAAACACAAAAAAACCCCAGAAAAATCCCAACTAACACCTTCCTTCTTCAGAATATTTGTCTTGTCCTTGATATCATGTACTTTTCCAAAATTTGTCAAGCCAACACAGTAATGTTGCAGTCTGAAGAGGCAATACTTGATGTCTGAAAAGCATATCCAGAAGTACAAGAACTTAACTCAAAATAATCCGAGGTAATGCTCACAAATGGTAAAAAAAAAAACAGTAAGAGCAGTGGGATTTACTATGGGTTTATGGTTAGAATTGTGATAAAGCACCCATCCAAACTGTGGCAAGCTGCTGAATTAGGTGTCAAAGCAGATAACTACTAATGTTTGATAACACAGTATTATATTAATCCCCAGTCACTTTAAGAGACACTCCTTGTAGAACAAAATGCTGCAATCAAATTCAAGAAAACTTAGATAAGTACTTACGCAAGTTTAAGAAATAAGGCACAGGTTTCTGCTATTAAATTTGAAATTATCTTTTTCCTACAGCATATCTTATTCCTGTCTTCTCCAAAACCTTAGCTTCTGAAGAATAACTGAATTTTGCTGAACAATCTCAAGCTTATTGCCTGAAAGAATTATTTTTTTTAAGCTATCTAAACATGAGCCTGACTTTCGGGGTTTTTTTCTCATAGTTTAAATACCTGTAAAAACATAGTGCCATTACACAAGAAAACCACAAGGGGCCATTACTCAAATTCTATTCCGATGTCTGCAGACCTTTTGAACCTATCCTCTCCACATAAAATTCCAGCTAGTGTAAACAGAGCTCTACCCACTAAACCTACTAGACTTAAGGATATGGAGAAATGCTGCTTTGCAATCTGGAAAGCACGCACTTCGTACAGCTTCCAGCTGAAAGCCAGAATGAGAGCAGTGGCCAAATGCATATTTGGTACAAACTGGTGTCACTGCGCTTCATCACTGGGGTTTTTCAAGTAATTCCAGGAGCCACTAAAATGTAGTGACGTCTTTGCATCACAACAATCTGTAAGTGCTAACTGCAGGTAAGTCATTAGAGCAGATAGAAAATTAAGTCTAGAAGGTGCTGCAGGATTGCAGGCTTTGTGCCTTCATAGAGCTTTTGTACAGCTCATCTTCAGTCCGCTTCAGTAAGACCGGTGAAGCCAGGCAATGAAGAATGCAGGCTGTGCCCATACAGATGTGTAGGAGAAGGTGACAATGTTGAGGGCAGGTACACTTCTTCTCAAGGGCCTGTACCATTGCCCTACTATCTACCATCAGCCACTCAAACCATCCTGTCCACAACATACAGTTGCAGATCTGTGGTATTAGGCTTATTTCATTATTTGCAGAGACAGCAGCCATCACACAGAAAACCCAATTGTCAGCTACCCTGCATGTATTTTGTAGTGGTCTAACAACTTCTGGCAATGAAGTGTTGAAAAGTTCAGTCTCACTGTATGTCAACAGACTTAGCAGGTGGAACAGAAGTCACTTTTCAGATTATTATTCATGGGACCAGAGCAGATTTAGACATAAGTTCACTGCAATACCCAATGATACGTATGATCCTGTAGGCTGGCAGGAAGAACACCCTGTGGGAAACTCAGAAGAGAATCCCAGTTATCTGATTCGGGTGATGAACTTCAATAGCTAAAGCTGTGAACCCCAGCGTCTCTTCATTCTCTCTCCCTCTCTCCTCCCCAGAGAGATTTTACTCATCACCCACAAGATACAGAGAGAAGTGAAATGAGCTCAATATGAGATGGCAGTGGGCTCCCGTAGTCCAGAAGGCCAACAGTATCCTGGGATGTATCAAGAGAAGCGTGGTCAGCAGATCAAGAGAGGTGATTCTTCGCCTTTACTCTGCTCTTGTGAGACCCCACCTCGAATACTGTGTCCAGTTCTGGTGTCCCCACCATTAGAGGGACATAGTTCTGTTGGAGCGTGTTCAGAGGAGGCCTACAAGGATGCTCCAGGGGCTGGAGCACCTCTGCTACGAGGACAGGCTGCAGGAGCTGGGATTGCTCAGTCTTGAAAAGAGAAGACTTTGAGGGGACCTAACAGCTGCCTTCCAATACCTGAAGGGAACCTACAGGAAGGCTGGGGAGGGACTTTTTACAAGAGTGTCCACTGATAGGACAAGGGGAAATGGGTTTAAGCTGAAGGAGA